>NC_044508.1:3259496-3479496 GCF_902362185.1 Chanos chanos | reverse complement strand
TCTCCCGTTTTAATTGGCCGTGTAGACGCAAAGTTTGTCTGACAGGTGAGAAAATTGTCCTGCCTCTCCCCTTAACCAGCCCACCTGGAGGAGAAGCCTCCGAGGAGACGCGCTAACCGCTGTGTGCAGGACTATAAAAAAAAAAAAAAAAGAGAGAGAGAGAGAGAGAGAGAGAAATAACAAGAAAGGTGTCAGACAAGCCGTTCTTTCCACTCCTTATTTTCTCTCCAGGATCCCCCTAAATGAACGGGGTGTGAGCTTGCTCTCGTACGGCGGCAAACGGAGGAGTGGAGAGGGCTTTTGTTCTAGTGTGTCTCAGAGTAAGTTCACGGTGTGGGTGGGAAGAATGTCATCCAGCAACGCAAAAAAAATCAGAGTGGCCTGGAAGCCGGCATGTGTGATGCCTTACACAGCTTTAAATGTCAGGGCCACTGGATTGACTGAAATAGCATCCAAGCCTTTTATTTAGTGAGTGAAGCGCTAAAGTACCACACACAATGTTAAAGCGCTAAATATCATATTTACATGATTTACGTGATTATTGAAGTCGTTCGGTTATTCAGTGTTTTGTTTTGTTTTGTTTTGTTTTGTTTTCAGTAGAGATTTCAGTCAATGTTCATTTTTCTCTTATTTTTATACTTAAGCCTCATTTGTAGAATCCACAGAAGCCCAGACGCCACCAATAATAGATGATACAGATAACTAAAATGTTAGTGAATATCGACAACTAAACAGACACGCATACAGACAGATGAATGGTTGGACGGACAGACAGACAGACAGACAGATAGATAGATAGATAGATAGATAGATAGATAGATAGATAGATAGATAGATAGATAGATAGATAGATAGAAGATTAATCCTCTGGCTTGGCAAGTCCTTCAGAGAGAACAAATGCGATTTTGTGGTAATTATGCTGAGCTGAGTGTTGTAGTCATGTCAGACGACACTGGGTTACGGTGTCATTAATCTCATAGCAACCAACCAAATCACCCCACAAAAGCACGATTGCTCCCACCCACACACGTGTATGTGTGTGCGTGTCTGCACTCACACACACACACACACACACACACGCACATATGCAGTCGCTGTAGAAAAGAAAGAGTTTGGACCGTTGCAGAGTGGTCGGGTCATGTAGGAAGACAGTCAAGCGGCTTGTCACATACGCAGTCTTTGCTTTCCTACATACGCACAGAGGTCTTGACCCGTTAAAGACAAGCCTGCCCCAATCGCTGCTAATGGATCTCAGCAAAAGCCCAAGTCAACAGATAAAAGCAACTTACTAACTGCCAAAGGTACCAAAGACCCATCTTCCTAAACTGAGTGCATTCTCCCCACCAGCCTATCGTCTGATTGGTCAGTTACAATGAGAACCATACATGCCTCAGAGCATCCACAAGGCTCATCCATTAGGGAGAAAGCTAAGCCAGTTTCTTCCCTCTGCACTGACTTAACAAAAGCACTTTGGAAACTAGTACACGGTGGGCCCTACAGACAGAGGAAACTGGCACACTTGTGTAAGCCTCTCTGGTAATGTGACGTTAAATATATTCCCTCTTGTTCTCTCTCTCTACGTCACGTGTTGCTCAGTGAAAGAAAATGTGATCTTTTCCTTTGTGTAGTGTAAGCTCAAGTGCATCCGAGTGTTCTGAGCTGACATCACATATCTTTAACAGTTACCACTGACGACCACTGTCAAACATCTTTAACAGCTACCAATGACTGTTACCACTGTTTTGTTTGAGCAAAAGAGAGAGAGTCGAGAGGGAGAGAGAGAGACAGAAAGGGAGTGAAAGTCAAAAGAAAAGAGAGAGAGAAAGAGTCAAAAGAGAAAGAAAGTCAAAAGAGAGAGAGAGAGAGAGAGAGGGAAAGGGAGAGAGAAAGTGTGCGTAAGAGATAGCAGCGTTTTTCAAGGTTGCATTGCTCTCATCTGGCTGATGTTTTCTGAGGTATCTTTGAGTTTCTTGGCATCGACGTAATGATTCAGCTTTCACACTCAAGGATTTCAAATCCTGTTCTGACTTTTTAAAAACTTTTTTCACGCAAACTGTCGTCATCAGCGGGCTGTTTCCTTCGTTCACGTTAGAAAACACAGAAGGATACATCTGAGAGAAACATAACAAACGCAAAGGAGACATTAGGGCTGGACTCAGATCAGATCAGATGAGGTCCATCTCAGTACTCTCGATAGTTCACTGACCCTGTGTCCTTTTCTGCAGGAATTATCGGAATGCTAACAGGGCCAAGTGTGTCAAAATGATACCAGACGAAAACGTCACGTGAGCGCCTTACAGAGTCTTTGTCAAAACTGTAAATTTATTTCATTAATTAAACCTGCAAGCTCACAAGGAAAAGGATCACTGAATGAAAAAAAATCCTGTCACTCAAATACAACCTTGTTTAACCCAGGTCTGAACCAGGCAACCTTTAGCACTTTGCATATTTCTTTTTGCAAGTTCGCAAAAAGAAATACAACATCGCAGTCGCTTCCTGCGTCACAGAAAATAATTCGCCCGCGGTTACCTGGATTTTTTCCCTCTGGCCAAGACGGTTTAAAGTGAAGCCAAATAACAGCTTAGATTTGTTGAAATTTATCAGCAACTGCACTTTTATTTTCTTAAAACAGTGTGTGTGAACAAGGAGCCCTTGACGGTGCTCTGTCTCTCCTCTCTCTCTCTCTCTCTCTCCTTCTCTCCTTCTCTCTCTCTCTCGCTCTCTCCTTGCCTCGGTGCCTTTTGCTAAGCAGCTGTGTTTAGAGAAAACCACATCAGATTCATTGAGTGAGTGACACTTTCAGTCTCAGGTCAGGGAGTCACATTGATTTTCTCACTTATTAAGACCAGCATGGGCAGATACGGCTCCTGAGCTGCACAACCTGACTCAAAGAGGCTTGTCACAACCACTGGAGAGAAAAAGAGGGAGAGAGAGAGAGAGAGAGAGAGAGAGAGAATGTGTGTGTTCTTGCAAGCTGATTGATCCAATCGGCTGTTTCTGAAAAAAAAAGTCTCTCCCTCTCTCTCTCACACACACACACACACACAAACACGCACACGCACACACACACACACACACCCCAGTTAGAGAGTTGCATGTTGAGCAAGACGGAGGAAGAAGCTATGGGTCATGGTGATGATGATGGACAAAATCAATTTGGCCAAAATAAATCGAATGTCTGGGGTCAATTACCTGGCCTCCTGCTGGTCTCTGTGGGAGTCACTCCGTCTCAACTGCCCAGAATAACACCACCCATACAGTCTCAGGCACTCTGTAAACGACCCCGCAGGCTGGGCATGTGTCGACACCCACCAGATATAATTGGCCCTCCTCTGGGAGACATTTGCATATTCACTAACCAATCCCTTGATACTGTGTTAGACGGGAAGGCTGCTGAAGCCAATCAGCACAGTCCTGTGACACGCTCATCTGCACCAGTTCTTCATTTCTCTGAAGCGTGTTTCTGCAGAAACCACCATAAAATGTAAATGGTCTGAACAGCATGGTTTGTGACTTCATGACTGCTGAGAGGAAAGTTTCACTTGTGAGCTTTCCGTCCTGTCAGAACTGTAAAATGTTTCCGCGCCCGGAAGTTCATTGTAATGCAAAAAAATGAAATACATTTGAAAAAAAAAAAGACTTTTTTAATGGCCAGTTTTCACATGGGCACCTTCTGAGTGAAAGTAGCATGGTTTTAAATAGATCAAATAAATGCTGCAATAATGGAAAAGAAAAATGTGTACACACACATTTCCTGGAGCACACACACACATACACACACACAGACACGCTCACACACACACAAACACACATGAAAACAAACTATGTTTGTTCTTACTGGATGACGCCTACTTCCCTAAATTCATCCAATAATCATGAGCCAAACAGTGAAACATTCAAATGGAGACCTCGCCGCGCTCAGAAGATGAGGGTCTGACACGTGAGGTCAACAGAAATCTTCAACAGAAATCTCTAAATGGAACCTGACTGGGCCTCCGCTGAGACTTCGCTGTCTTCTTCTATAACTTTATGCTGACGCCGTTAACCTAACGTGCAGTGGCCACAATCATCCCTGATGAATGTTATTTTCTGTCTGGGGGGGGGGGGGGGTGGGGCCAGCTCGCATTAAAGACCGCTCCTCGGAGTTGCTCCGTAGCCCGGAGTTGATCGAGACTGACAGGGAGTTAATCTGACGAGATGGGAGCGGTCTCCCCGTTCCTTCCTCCTCCTCCTCCTCCTCCTCCTCTTCTCCTCCTTTTTCTTCTTCCCTGATCTGTGTTGTTCTGCTGCTCTTTTCAAGTGTTTGGCTCTCTGGGTGACGGAGGAGAACCGGCCTACTTTCACTATTTAACCAGGTTCTCTCCTTCTGCAGAATCCCTGTGTAATCCAGGTCGCCCTTTAGATTTGAATGTAAAAAGTAAAATAAAGCTACCCAGAGTCACGTCTTCATTTTGTTACTGCTTCACAGAATGACTGATGCCTTTTAGGTGCATATTCCAACCTCAGTATTGAGGACGAAAATAGCAAAAGACTCGCAATTTTTCATCATGTGCTCTGGATAACATTAAATAAAATGCTGTGTAAAACACAAAACTCTATTTTAGATGTGTACCTTTCTAATCAAATGGTCTCTCTCTTAATGATGCCCGTACTTCCTTTGGCATTAAAGATATTTAAAGAAACTGAAACAGAATTAAAGACTGTTTGCTAAGCTTGGAAAATCAAAAATGTCTCTAAATTAATCGGGATGGACCAAACTAAATATATATCTGCACACTCAAACACACACACATGCACACACACACACACACACACACACACACACAGACACACACACATCCTATAATCTTTGAAAATCATCAGTGTGCTCAATCAGGAGGGAGGCTTTTTTTCAGGAATCCAGGAAAAAAAAAAATGTATATGTATATATTGGTCAGCATTTGCAAGTCCAATGGTCCTTCTTTGCATATTGCAGAAAAATGTCCACTTTGCACACAGAGGAAAAGCAGACAGTAACAGCACAGCAGTCAACAACAGTGACAGTAACAACAACAACAACAACAACAACAACGACAACAACAACAACAACAACGACAAAAACCCATTACAAATATTTTGAGAGCACTTTTCAACTTGATGTTTCAAAAAAATATTTCTAACATGAACTCAAGTAACCGAAATGGTCAGCTCGTTTAACTATTCAGTCTGAACATTCTAGCAAACCATTGCCAGCCAAAGGGTGGGTGCCCCCTTCTGAATCCACTGAAGCTTTCTTCCCACTCTTCCCAAAAGGAGCTTTTTCTTAACACTGTCATCTGACCTTTGAACACAGCATGCGGATCCTCCAAATTCCAGTAGCTTTCCCCTGTCATCTGCTGAGATCTTCCTTAACTGTTAATTTGACAAGTTTCTAGATAAAATGACGAAAGTGTTTGGTTTTGACATTCACATACATTTGCTTGCATTTCAACTATCATTCTCCGTACTATCTCCATAGGCTCTGAATTACCCCCGACTTAAACAATTTTTCCGGAGTTCGTTGATTAAATCATGCAATTAGCGGCTAATTTAGGCTTATTTAAATTCCCTCCACAGCAATGAGAAACTAACACACCCACACTTCCCTTCAAAGCAATTCACACACATCTATATGATACTAAAGTTGTGAAACTGAATTGAAAATGCAGCAGTTGTTTGTGGCTGTTGTTTTGCGGGTTAATTAGTAATTAACTTCAACGACTGGTAACGTGCAATGGGCAAATTGTTCAACAAGTTGTTTGAGAACAGTCCGTATGGACACTGTGATGTCACAGGACTGAACTGCATGCATTAAAAATAAAAAAAAAGTCCTGAGAAAGTCCTGAACTTTTGCACTTTTGACTAATGGCTAAACGCAGATTGACTAAGAATGCTTTTTCTCTATCCTGTCCGGCTGAGATGCATAACAAAACACTCGTCCTCACTGACTGAGATAGACAACGGTCATCCTGGTTGGCTGAAAGGGATGTACCTCTTTTCTTGATACGCTTAGGTCATTTCTTTTCTCTCCTGACTGGCTAAACTGAGGGACCATAGGATTTACTGTTAGCATCTATCAGCTTTGGGGTTTCTAACACATCCATTTGGTGACACTGGTTGTCCGTAGCCAGGTTCACCCAAAGAGTTCATCAAGGTTCTGACACAGAGTTGGACGGAGCTCTGGGAAACAGGGACGGTTCATCAAGTAATTGCCTTTGGGCACTGTTTAATTTGTTCGCTTTGATAGCAATCGTCGGCAGCCAGGGTATAAAGGCTATTGATTCCAGATAGATCGTCTGAATAGGTCAGAGAAAGAGAAGATAACATGCAACACATTAAGAATCCCTCTGTATCAGAGGACAAAGAGCAGTGTTATATAAACAGAACATGGGAGTAACACGCCAATGCAGTTTGACATGTAATGTGTTGAATGAGATAAGCATGTGAGCATGTATATAAATATGATCAACAACACGCGAAACTGCAGTGGCTTTCGGCTTTGACCGTAAACAGAACAGACCATGCAAACGCAACCAAAGCACTTGTCACACTTTCCGCATCGACGACCTTGCCGAAATCTACAGAATCTGCAAACAGATTGTCCTTTGCAATGAAGACAAACGAATTTACACATGGATTATGCAAAAAAAAAAAAAAAACAAACCCTCAAACAAACAAACAAAAAAACAAGTGTAGATGCAAACAGACAGGGGAGGAAACAGAAGGGCACTGAAAGAGTCCTCGCATTTTCTCTGCACTTATCTGAGATAAACACTCCTTCGAGACAGTTATCTTTGCACGATGTGCAGAGTGAGGTTTTTGTACAAAGGGAATTAGACACGAATCAGATCTCGTTCTCTCAGTTTACATATTACACGTAAAAAGCACCCACATGAAATAAACTGTGTTTATGCCTTTGATTTATGGTGTGTTTCCACTCATATAAATGATGTTCAATGCGTACTTCTGGAACTGACTCCCGATGGGTATTTTGAACACCTGGCAGTGGGTTATCTGTCAAAGGGATGTGTGTGTGTGTGTGTGTGTGTTGGGGAGGGGGTGAGGGGTATGGGTGGAACCTGATTTGCACCAAATCAAACTTCACTCTTTCTGCTGATTCCATATTCAAATTCTAAACGCTACACCTGGTGGGCTGTGACCAGATCAAATACATTTCATTAACTGAAGGAAGAGCCGATGCCAACATTCGAAGAGGCACAGTCTTGCTTTCTGACACGTGTGACTGCTTGAGAGGGAAACAAAAGCTGACAGAAACGGACAGTTCCAACCGGTTTTGTGTCACTTCCTGTCACAGAGGAACCATTGTTGTTTCTATGACAATGACAAGAGGAAGGATGTAGACAGGTTGACTGGTGAATAATCCCGATTATCCTCAAACCAAGACGGAGAAGCCAGACCGGAGAAAAACAAGTTTGCAAAATGGGTTCTGGAGACACTGAATATGGTTGAGTCTCTCATTTCAGGAGGGTTATTTGACATTGGTTTCCTTGTTTCATGTTGTGGACCACACCAGAACACCTTACGCCTCATATGAAAACTGATCTTCATCACAGTTAAACTCACTCTTGAGGTTTCAAGACACTTTCTTTTGACAGTGCAAAGGCAAGACAAAGTATTTCACATAATCGGACAGGGAGATTTTTTTTTTGTCATTAGAAATTCAAACTCTAGAGAAGTATTGGAATTCAACTTTATAATCTCTTCAGTTTTCCAATTATCTTCACTCACATCCCTGAAGTTAACATACAGAAGTTGAAAAATGATAGATATACTTCAGTGACTCAATGAGGCAAGGAAAGAAATGGAAATCCATTCTTTTTTGCCGGAGGGTAAACTTGTCTTATAAACTGTGTTTAATCGCCTACCCATTTTTAAATAAAAAAATCTCTAAATACCTGCAATATCGATGCAGTAGTTCAAGTCCCACGTCAGGTGTCTCGTGGGTACCTTCATAACTTATGCATCTGGTGAGTTTTGGATGTTTCGAGTGAATGTTTCGGTTGGCAGATTGGAATCGGTTACAGCACATATTCTATTACAATATGCTAATTGACTGTCGCTCCTAACTGCACAGAAATAGAGAAATGAAGGGGAAAAAATAGATGCAAATGTTAAAATCAAGTTATTCCGCCCACCTCCCTGCTTTAAGGCAACCGCAGCATTTTTCATTCAGCATATCTTTACATTTCACGGTTACATTGTACGTGGAAACGAACTGTCCTCAAAATGGTGAAATAATTACTATTCATAGGCGAGCGTCAAGTGTTTCAAAACATAATTCTGGTGGATTTGATGTTTAGTTGAACATGTTGCGAGATGGCATTTGGCTTAATTCAAGTGTGCTTTAGTTTAATCTTTATTCAAAGCACACTGATGATGTACCCACTCGTGGTTAAGTGGATGGGAGCAGATATATGTGAAGTTTCGTGTTAGCGGTAGAAATATGCATTAACGGGTTTAGGAGATCAGATTTGGAGCCTGTCTCTGCATGCCTATTAGCTCTGCAAATGAGACATCAAACGTGTTTGTTACCTGTAAGGCACACGGAACAATTGCAAAGCTTTCTTTCTTTCTGTCTTTTTTTCTTTCTCTCTTATTAAGAATAAACAATATCTTCGAATGAATGAAGGAATGGATGGATGGATGGATGGATGGATAGATGGAAAATGTAGATGTCTCTCCTGCCGAATTACAGAAGAATCTTAAACATTTATTTTTACATAAGGCACTGGTTTTTTGTCTCTACTGGTACGTTTGAATCTTTAGTCTTTGATGAACTTGTCTTTGATGAATTTGCCAGTTCTTATATTTGTTTTCACCATTTTTGAGTGTATCTTGTGTTTTATCCAGTTACGAAGAGGCAGTTTTGATCCTGTTCATTTCCACTTGAACGCCCATGAGGAATATCCATAATAATATATTTTTCATTCCTTTATTCTTTTCTATCATCGTGTATTTATATCAACATATGTATATATATTAGCTATGTTAGCAGGTCTCTTGCTTCTTTTCTTTTTCGTTTTGTTTGTTTTTATGTCTCACTAAACAGCAGGTGCCGCACGGTATTATCTAACTACTGCATATGGGAAACGGAGGCTAAATTGCTGGCGAATTGTAAACTGAAGGGAAATGCTTTGGCCCCAAGGGAACAGTGACAGACACATGCCCTGGCTGCTCCGCTCAACCCCCGCTCTTTTGTCATGCTGATGCCGGCAACAGGCTCTGCCTTTTGTCCAAGAACCCCGAGAGAGAGAGAGAGAGAGAGAGAGAGAGAGAGAGAGAGCTGGATGGATAGAAGAAAACAGGACATGCCCCCCCCCCCCCCCCCCCCCCCCCCCTCCATCCCCCTCCCTGTGACCTGGCCCCAGCCTCAACGTCACAGTCTGAGCGAGAGACAAAACAAGGAGCCACCGTCAGCTGGGGCATTTTTTCACCCGCTCCCGTGATCTCGCTTGCGCTCACACATCCACCACACGCACACCCACAGAGGCACAGCATACGTTCACTCGCGCACACGCTGGGCTCGAGCTTCAGACCCCTGGTCCTGCGCGCTCGTGACCCATCTCAGGACTCAGCAACCGTTCATCCACATAGCTTTCGGATCTCTCCATCACAACTGCTCACCGCACGCTGTTCTGTCGTCTGCTAGACCTCTAAAGTGATTAAAGCGTGAGAGGCGGGGGTAAGCGGGGGGAGGAAGCCAGCCCGCAGCGCTGAAAGAGAGAAAGCTAGTGAGATGCTGTCCTCTTAATCAACCCCCTTTATTCTCGCGATTTCAGCCGAGCGCGAGGGAGTGTGAGAAGCCCATACATTCATTAAACTGAGCAACGTGAGGAAACTACCCGAGTTTTCCGTGCGATTTCCGCCTTCTCTACTTGGATTCAGAACTTGGACAGCTCCCTCGATTTCTGAGGTCTTGAGGGAGAGATTAGAAGAGAGGGAGAGAGAAAGAGTGAAGGACATAGCCTTCTCTCTCTCACTTCTGTTCTACCGATTGCCCTCCTCTCCGCTGACCTCCGGGGGGGCAAACGGGCATCATGGCTAGCCTCCAGCAAGGCGAGAAACAGCTGTTTGAAAAGTTCTGGAAGGGCACCTTTAAAGCGGTCGCCACGCCGAGACCAGAGAGCATTATCGTTGCCAGCATCACAGCGCGGAGAACCGTGAACAAGTGAGTTCCTTAAAGTGTGTGTCATTTCATAGTTCGTTAGTGTTAATGGTGGGAAAAGATGGATGTATCCGTACATTTATCGCAAAGGGTTGACACGATTTCCTCTCGTGCTTTATGGAACTGTTAAGTGTCTTCAGATCTGTCTCAAATTTTTGGGTGGGAAAAGTCCTGATTAAGATTCATTCACGCTATAGGGTCTAAACCACTTTGGATAATTACACTGCCTTATATATACCGTCCTTCAAGTCCAGTCAGTGTCACTGTTCTCCACACAAGTGCACAACAGAAAAAAACAGTCACAACAAATTAAATCAAACAGGAGACGGAGATCTAAGGATTTAAGGAGATCTTAAATCAACCCCCTAAAGGCTATAGCGGGGTGCTCTCTGTGTCTTTAATGTCAACTCTCTCTCCCTGACTGAAAACATCACATGTGAGACTGTGGAAAAGTATGGTGATATTATAGGATTATTGGCTGTTTTTTCGACGTCGCAAAGGTTATCGGTTACGTTAGGAGTTAAGGAACGCGTTGGTAGGAAATGAGAGAAAGAGAGAGAGAGAGAGAGAGAGAGAGAATTTGTGATTCACTTCCTTGTCGCTGTGTATTTGTCGTCCTCTCCTCATCCTGTCGTTTTCTGTCGCTCGAAGACAGTCGAGAGTTCCCCCTACAATGCTCTGACAAGTTTACCTCTCGTCAAAGCTCTGGACCTGATATGATTGATTGTCAAGAGCTGACCATCAACTTGGGGTGCCTTAGGCTCGAGACGTGAAATGCAACAATGTGTTGTGTGGCCGGTAAAATTTAAAAACGACATTAGCCATAATAAAGCGAGACTTAGTTTTTTATTATTATTTTGATTTTTTTTTGGTTGTTGTTCTGAACGAATGAGGACTGTATTAGTCGCGCCCTCTGACTCACTGCTGTTGTTTCTCATCACTTTACATATATTTTTACAGACAATCATAGAAACAAGTGAGGCGGTAGTGTTCTGAATTTGTAAAAATCTGTTTTATGTCGCTGCCAAGCTGCTTAATTTATGTGAAGCTGTTTTTGACAATTTTCGGTCAATGTTGATACCACACACGGTTATAAATGAAGACAGCCCTTAAGATACACAACCACATTCATCTGGTGAGTATCTTGCTTCAATACAGTCAACACTAAGAGCACAGAATTCACAGAGAAAAAAAACCCAAACAACAACAGACAAACAAACAAACAAACAAACAAACAATAACATTATGAATTCAGACTGCGTTCATGCCAGTCAGTGACATCAGAAATTTCTTGTTTTGCTTCTGTGTCTTTATTAAGTTCCAAACCCTGTTGACAGTCCCTAGTATCGCATTTATTACTAGAGGCTAAATGCACTTGTGCAGTCTGTCTGTTCCCTTTAAAGCTGATGGAGGGAGTGCATATTCATGAGGGCTGTTTTGCCTTAAGGGGTTGCCTGACATTGATGTTGATGCGAACATCATTGGGAAATGACAGCATTTGCAAAGCAGTAAATTTGGGGAATTTCCTGTGGAATCGGTGTTAAGGTCCCCTCCTTCTGATGTTGAAATCCAAACCAGGAGAACAGAAACATGATGGTTAATGTATTTGAAACAGCTGTAAAATGAGGTTATATTGTTCTTGCTTGAGTACAATGACCTCTCCCTCTCTCTCTGTCTCTCTCTCTCTCTCTCTCTCTTCTCCTCTCCCTCTCTCTCTCTCTCTCTCTCTCTCTCTTCTCCTCTCCCTCTTTCTCTCTCTCTCTCTGTCTCTGTCTCTCTCTTTCTCTCCCTCTCCCTCTCTCTCTCTCTCTCTCTCTCTCTCTGTCTCTCTCTCTCTCTGTCTCACTCTCTCTCTCTCTCTCTGTGTCTGTGTGATGCTCAGCCAGGGATGTCCACTCATGCTCGTTAGATAAGACTGCCCTCAGGCCTTTCCACCCTGTTCCTCTGGAGAAACAGAATCATTATTCTCTGTGTATGAAATGTTACATGATGGACAATTTTAGTCCACTCAGGGGTTATGCAAACACTCCTCTGAGGCAGGAGAGGACACTGTCCTTTGTCCTCTGCCTATTTGTTTTACCCCCCCCCCCCCTTTTTTTCTCCTCTCTCTCTCTCTCTCTCTCTCTCTCTCTCTTTTTCTTTCTTTCTCAAAACAACACAGAGGAGGCTATGCCAAGGAATAATTGACGATGGACCCCCCCCACCACCCTTCATGTTCTCCCCACCTCCTCTCCCCTCCCCTCCCCTCTTCCCCTTCCCCTTTCTCCTCTCTTCACCCAGGTCAGAGTGATGGAAAGATGGGTTCATCAGTCGTGCAGCTGGAGGCTGAGGGGTTTGGGGGGAAGGGGGGGGGGGTTCTCACTGCAGGATCCATTGTAGGCCTGCAAGCTGTTGTGGTCTATGGCATATGCCTCATTAAGAATGCAATGGGATAGGATGGAGGACTTCAAATACAGAGTGTGTGTGTGTGTGTGTGTGTGTGTGTGTGTGTGTGTGTGTGTGTGTGTCTGTGTGTGTGTGGAGAGAAGGGGGGTATCTGACCCATAATAGAGCAGATGGCCCACAAGAGAGAGAGGAGAGGGTGCAGTGGGGTGGGGTCGGCGCCCTTATCCTCAGCAGATGCTGCTTTAACGAAGGCAAGTGTAAAGAGATTACTGGGCTTTGGAGAGCAACCTCATGCAAGAGAGACCACGGGTGGAGTTTCTGTTAACTCCCCGTGTGAGTCTTTTTCAAACGTGTGATTCTCTCCTGAAAATATAACCTGATGATGTGGCTGATGAGACAGTGACTTGTCAAAAAGCACACACACACACACACACACACACACACAGACACACACACTGCACACACACACACACACACACACACATGCACGCATGCAAACCACACACACAAACACATGCACACATGCAGACCACACACACACACACACACACACACACATACTCTGTCTCTTTCTCTCTCAAACACATACACACACACACTTACTCTCTCTCTCTCTCTCCCTCACACACACACACACACACACACACACACACACAGTCATCAGTCTTTAATGATTCTTCACCCAGGAGTGCACTGACTACATGTGAAAAGATGTTCGATCAGGTCTCATGGAAATCTCCACCCCTTCTCATTTCCCTCTTTGAATCTCCTGTGAATCGATTACCCCCCCCCCCCCCCAAAAAAAAATACACAGACAGATTTAAATATGATTGTTTGTGTGAAAAATGGTTGGATTGGTTGTTAATTGTGCTGTATTGTTTGAGCATCCTTTGTTGGCTGCATCATGTGAAGATGTTAGGTCAATGAGATTTGGTTACCTCAGCTTCATTGGTGTTTTCAATTATGTAGCGTCTGAAGAAGGCGCAGTCTGTCCTAACTCTGTGTCTGCTCCAGTCATGACCTCAGCAAAGGGGTGTGTGTGTGTGTGTGTGTGTTCGAATTGATAGAGTGTGGTGCAAAGTGTTGAGAAACAAGCAATTAAAAAGATAGACAGAGAGAGACGGGTCACACAACAGTCCTTGAGTGCAATAATTTTGCCAAATCGTTGGCTCTCTTTGTGATGTCACTCCTTGTTGTCCCTGCCTGGCAACAGTTGTCAAGGTTCCTCACTATGTTCACACTGTGTTTTAAACGACACAATGTTTTAAACAACACCTGAAACAGATTATAGATTTACCACTATCTCCTTAAAGGAAGAACACAGCAACCAAAGAACATTTTCACAGCGACCGAACACTTTTTCACTCCTTGTTTTAACCCGTTCATGGTCTCCTCCGTGTGTGCGTGTTCGTGAGTGCATGGACGCGTGCGGTAGCTCTCGCGCAGTATTGCTTTGGCTGAGACTCAATAGACGACGCAGCCCTGTGAGGCCCGGAGCTGTAGTTCAGAGCGTCAGACGCCAAGCCGGGGAGATGCTGATATGCCTGCTGTCCCTCCGGGGTTCTCCCATAATTCCTACAATCTAATAAACAGCAGTGTTTCATACTGGATAGAGTGTACGGGGAAGGCTATGTGTTGAAGGTGGAAAAAGGGTTCGGCATAGCGGAATATTTTTTTTTATTTAGCTGTAAATTATTGCTAATTTCCCAGCTCACGCAGTGACACGCAGTGATAGTCAAAACACTGGACGTTAAACTGTGGTTTTCCAAAAGCCGTTAGATCCAAACACTTGCGCTCTTGAATGACAGCGGTTTTTGAAATCGTTTCAGCTGAGCTGGAGAGGACGTTTGATTTTTCTGGAGGGGGTGGGTTTCCTCATATGCTCTTTGCAATATTTTTATGTGTCCTTGACAACTACATTTGATTCCAAGTAAAGGTGGATAAAATAAAGTTTTTGAAGCACACAATGATGTATGAATCAAATAATGCAGTCTGGCATTTCAAGCGGACTCCTGGCATTTAACCGCGTCCATGCCGACAAAATGAATTGTGCGTTCCGCGAAATTTGTTTACTAGGAGCCGAGTGTGCGCGTTCACTTCCAACGCCATTTAAATTCATGACAGCTCAGTCTGATTGGATTGTAATGTCTTTTTTTTCGGGAAAATTTCGGGCAGTCATCAACATCATTACATTAAAATGTGGCACAGTAAGCTTGCAAGGATTGCAGATGAAGCATACTCAAAACGACACTTGTCGGTGCCCATCGGGCACGTGAATAAAATTGCCTTCTTGTTTCGTATCTTCATTTCTCCCGTTTAACCGTTTGCAAAGTGATAGTCTCGAAGATTCTGTTGTTTCACATCAAAATCGACAGGCCCGAAAGCGCTGCCTTCCGCGAGGAGTTACTTTCCAACGTACGTAGTGCTCTCCCCTAACGAATCGCACAACCGCAGGCACACGCACAGTTGAGATCTGGAAGGGAATTTAAATGAGCTCACGTTACAAGAAGTGATGTCGGAACTAGCAGAGAGTTGCAGCTCAGGTTTGATCTGCATCGTATGTCTCAAAAGAGGACTGCATTTCATGTTGTGGTCGTACAGAACCAAAGATCTCTGAGTTTGAGCGTTAATATAGGGATCAGTTTTTGCCCTTCACAATCCTAATGAATAAAATAATATGGATTTAAGCCGATCCCAGATCAGTAATCTAACTCTGAGACGATGTTAGCATGATGGCTGGATTCTTTTGGTACGGTAGGGTTTTAGGCATAACTGCTCAAAACACCACAATCACAAACCATACATATGCCCAATTCTGTTTCCTGCTGAGATAGCAAAACACCATATACCACTACCATTTATTTGAGAATAATTTGTTAAACTAAATAATGAATTCAATCCCTGTAGTATTGGCAGAACACTGCATATATTTAGAGAAGTAATATAGATTTCATAAAATATTCAAAGCCAAATTTAATTAGTCTAAAGCTCCCTTTTCACGTGGCCTGCCGTGCCTCCATCATTAATTGAATAGCATCGGCTTAATATTTAAACTGGAACTGAATCAAGCTTTAAAATTCTTCTTTCCTTCGCATTTGCGCGAACTCGAGAGACTCGTGAGTAATGTATGTAAAGCTGAAAAAATCCTAATTGCACAGTCACTGGAGCCCCATTAGTGACCAGGGTTCCACGCGAAACGTTCTGTAATCCCAGAGGTGTCCGTCCGACGTTATTTTTTCAGATTGAAGTCTTCTAAATTAGGTGAACCGCAAGCTCACGGAAGCACGGAAGCATTTTGAATACCTCAGGATCATTTCGTTCTTTTAGCATGCTGTTTCTTTCATGAGAAAAAAACCAACAACAAAAAAACCCGACAAGTTCCTGCAGAAGGGTGTGATGAAGTAAAACCCACATTTGGGAGTGTACTCTCAGGCTACTAAATCTGTCTGAACCCAGAGAATCATGGAGGCTGGTGGGGAGGGAGGGGAAACCGACAATTCTGATTGGTCACCTGGGAGCTGATGTTCTTATGGGAGTAATCACCTACAATCATAAACTCCTTCCACTTAAAAATTACCCACACCGAATCCTTGACTAGTGGGACCTTCACTGTTGTCATAATCCATTAAAACCAGTCCTGACCAGTTTATGAAGCCACTTTGAATGCGGTTGAACGATTACAAGAATGACCACCATAGTCCATTTCTGTTTAGATGTTTCTCCGCAGGATGAGATTAAAGTGTGTGTGAAGTTTGAAATCAAAGTGTATACTTACGGTCTAATAAATCAATCTGCTCTCAGACGCTGAGAGAGATTTCAGACCTGCTGCTTTGTTCATTTCTTCAAAGAGATATTTTTTTTTTGTTGTTGATGTTCTGAATGAAATGGAAATTATTTGGGGAGTAAATTAGATGATCAAAAGAAGATCAAAATGTGATTTACTTCTTAGAAATCAATTCAGTGCAAAATAAATCACCTGTGACAGATATGATATAAGTAGAAATGACCATTTTTTTTTGGGATCCCGAAGGCTTGTTTTTCCACTACGAAACGTGTCAAATTCAAAGACTGACCATAACCCAACACTACACTTAAAATACTTCCTGACTTTCCCTTGGATTTTAAACCGCCAAATCTCCATGGAAACCTAGAAACCAAGTTATTACTCTTATTCAGTTCAAAATGGTTTTCAGAACAGCTGGCCTCTGTGAGAGAAATACTATTACAGTTTTACCTGTCATGCACTGTGACAGCGTTTAGCTTTTTTGTTTTGTTTTTTTTTTTTGCCTCTTTTTGGAATCATTGCAGGAGTTAGTTAAATATCACAGTTACCTTGGAAATTCAACTATTTTGCACTTAAGAAGGCAGTAGCGTGTCATCATGGGGATCTCTACTGCCATACAGATATGAGTTTTGTTGGGGGAAAAGATCAGTTTTTGGCTCCAGATACGCTGAAACAGGGTCCAGGATTAGTCCCTGCAGTAGCTGGCCCCCAAAGGTTATTGTCAGTCAATTTGTCAAGTGTCAAATCATAACAGAGGAAATGAGAGCTGATTTTTTTTTCTTTCTCTCTCTCTCTCTGTCTCTCTCTCTCTCTTTTTCCTGATAGGACCCCTGAAGCGATTGGGGGGGGGGGGTGTTATTAAAATTCAAACTTATCAAAGTCAAACCTCCATCACTTAAATTAAATCATTTCAAGCTTGGCTGGTTACCCCCCCTCCACACACACACACACACACACACACACCAGTCCTTTCCTCTCCTTTCATTTTTCATTTCCATGGCTTGCCCATCCTCATTTCAGGAAGACGATGTGCCATTCATGTCAAATTGGCTCCATTTGCATAGCTGAGGCTCCACTCTGTTCCACCGTGGCTGTTCTCCCGCTTGTGTCATGGCACAAAGGCTGATGGGAAAGGAGGATAATTGGTGTGTCGTTACACAGAGGCTCCTCCACCCCTCACTTTTCCCAAATTGATCTGTCATTATGAGACAAAGTGTCGTGTAAAGGTGACATTCAAAGCCATGTCCCCTCTTTTAGCTTTTTTTTTTTTTTTTCATCGTTGTACGCTATCTAAATCAAGGTTGTGAAATCTTTGAAAACCATCAAGAGCTGGACCAATTAAGCAGTCAGAATATCTACTGGTACGAAGAGACGTCACCGGTGTTTCGACCGGACAAAGAAAAACAGTGTAATTTTGTTTCTAATTCTCTCGGTGTGCTCTCGAAGAGCAATACCCAGAACCGAGGGCGCTGTGCTCTCGTTCCCATACACAACGATCTGGGATCCAACACCAACAAGAACAAAGTCTAGTTTAGCACTAAATGTCCAAAACCAAAGGCTCGTCTCCAAATAGCATTTCTGCAACTGACGCTCTTCCTTCTTTCAACAGTTTGTTTGCCAGTGCAGGCAGACGGCTGCATTCGTGTTGTTTCAGTGAAGACCAAAGAAAAAGGGCCAGGTCCAGAGGGGAGCACTTCGGTGACACGTGCATGTATGTGTGCATGTGTATAGACGGCTCAAGAACTGTAACCCTTTTCACTTAGTTTGTGTTTAGCCACCATAGCAAAGCACCTGAAGTGCTTTCAACTTCAATCCTGACAAAAGAGACTTAAAAAAAAAGGAAAAAGAAGAAGAAGAAGAAGAAGAAGAAGAAGAAACACATACTGACAACAAAAATCAAAAGTTCCTCTTTCATCCTGTCACCATAGCTCTCATTTATGTCTGTGCTGACGACGTCTCTCTCTCTCTGTGCGGGAGATGTCAAGGAGCTCTTACAAGGAGTTTCTCTGAAAGGAAAAACAACCTGATAAAAAGAAATGCAAAGAAGAATGCCACACGATCAAACTTCTTACATTCGCGGCACTTACAGGATTTAAGTCGGACCAGGCTGGGCCGGGTCGGGGGGGTGGGAGGGTACTTTGTGGAGGTGCTTGGATAAATCTTGGCTGCTGCTGCTTGGAATGAACGATATTGCGTGTGACGTGTCCGCGGCCACTGCAAACTGCTGAAGACTGATTAGGGAAAGCTGAGCCGACAAGCTTCCCTGGTCTTCAGAAGTGTCTCCACTCAGTGTGTAGTATAAGAGGTATTTTCTTGTATTGTTACATGTGCGCGCGTGTGTGTGTGTGTGTGTGTGTGAGGGAGAGAGAGAGGGAGGATGGGTAGCCTCTGTTATCATGCCTGCTTTACTCTCACAAAGGTCTTCTAAGGACCATGAAAGGGAAAGGAAAGTGGAGCAGCAATGGTAGAAACTTCTCATACTGTTGTCTAATAATTTAAAGCATCCCCTGCTGATAATGACTGGATTATATAAATCACTTCTAATATGCAATTAAATGTATCAGTTTATAATGTAAAGGGCTGTATTTTTAATCGCTTCACACATAAAAAAAAAGAACTTTTTTGCCATCTCATTTATTTAGAATTTCAAAGCGCTCTCTTTCTTTGTAATGATTAAAGCAGGAAGACTAATTTTCCTTCCTCCTGTATCTCTTTCCATTTGTCCCCACTGAAAAACCTACTCCTACCATTCAGCCACAAAACATGAAAGCTTTGCAGATCATCGCATAATTAAACAATTATTTTGGTGAGATTTCAATTAAATAGGCTTTGCTAAATTCTAGGAAGAAATACTTTTTCGCTTTGTCTCGGCATCTTTTTGCCCTGGATCAGTTAAAAGAAAAATCCGTCACACTGTGGATCAGACCATTGGGAGTAACGACTGTTTTTTTCTTCTTTTTTTTTTTTTTTTGATCAGGGCACAACGATGCGTTTGCATATCTGTCCTCAATTGAAATGAAAATCTGACTCAGGCACCGTTGAATTATTTAAATACCCCGGGTATACTGTGTAAGACTCTTTTCTCTGTACGGTTTCAGTCTGAAATGTTCACTAGACGCGCTTCCGCTGACAGGATTAGTTTCCCTAATGCAATATAGCCTTAATCACAACTTTGAAACGTATTACAGTATACTCTAGCTCTATGAGTCGATTGGTGATGCAAGTTCAGTGTACTGTTTACTGCCCCCCCTCCTTCCCACCTTCCCACCGACTGGCAAACTTCCGGAAAGAAATGCGCAAACAACGAATACATATATTTTTGCTACAGCTGCTGCGCACTGTACACTGGCCAAGTTATTAAAACAGTAATGGCGACTGGGTAACAGAAAACGACAAGACCCGTCTTTACCATGCAGAGAGATGTGCGCACGCTCAGTGAACGGCGGTATATTCTTTATTGTGTTATGGTTATGCCCTTTGTCCTGTGAAATTCGAGACGTAATGAAAAGCAAAGCGGGTCAGAAGGATGGGAATGGAGTTTTATTGCACACCTGCCCCTTGACTGACAGTTAAGTAGGCTACGCATTCATTTGGCAATAAAAAGCCAAGACCAGTTACTGACAAACTGGGCATATGCTAATGAGTTTGCGGGAGGGAGAGGAGACGCTATATTATCAGGTGTGTTGGTGTCAATCCAAATTATACAGAAATAATCACTCCAAACTGAAATGCCGCCGTTTCACTAAACGAACGCCAAAGTGTTTGTCTACAGTTTAGAGGTCAACCCAAAACCTCTCGAAATCTACCTTCGCCTGTGAAAAAGGATTTGCTGTTAACAGGGCTTAAACAGCGTTAAGAAGTGTCGTCAATTCAGCAAATAATTTAAAGTCATGCTATTTTAATTATTTCCAATTCATTTTCATTATAGATCTGTAAACTTTCCACATTAGCTGGAGTTTAATGTAATTAAAACATTAGCAGGCATCTGTGGCAATGTTTTAGTTATTTCTCTGATTGATATTCAGCTCATTTGATGGCGTGTAATTAAAGTCTATCACCGTTAGTAGGTTTCACCTCATTTCATTTTCATTGGCGGATTACTCTTGCATACCAATAACAACGTGACTATTGTATGTTTATTGCAGAATCATTCTCAACCAAAAAACATCAAATCCAAAAAAAACAAGAAGGCACGCAGAACAGAATGAAATATTTACATATTTTAAAACAGACTTTTACTTAACCTTCAGCTGTGTCGACTGTCTGTCACCTTGGCATGACGAGCTTGTGAAGAGACTTGAACTGCAAAGATTTTAACAGAAACTCAAGCTCACTTTACGTTGCTGAAAAGAGCCTGACTTAATAAAGATAATTTAATAATGCCGTTGACCTTGAGAGAGTGTCGATGGTTCTGAGCAAATTGGACGAACCTCCTTCACATAAATTGCAAACGGTTTCCCTTTGATGGGACTCTAAATAACCCGGGAGGTTAAGGAGGAGTCAGGGCCTTTTATTAACCACTTTTCGAAAGGGCCTCGTCTCTTATCTTCAGTGTGGGAGGGTCACTGTCTTAATAACAACCCGCTCAAGACTGAAAAATGATGATTACGTGTAACAACAACGGCTGACGCTTGAAGGTGAGCCTTCACCCCGTATGTATTTGATGATTCATAAATCTCTCTACCCCTGTCTGAAAAGAAATATCTGCACTTTACCGAACAACAACAAAAAAAAGGGTGACTACACGGTGAAAGCCTAAAAAGAACGGGTCAGATGTGTTCAGAATGACCTTTTGCGACTTTCCAGACAGTTTTTTGTCTTTTTCAAAAGAAGCATTTGGTAAAACGCACTGTCATTTTCCTGTCAGGAGTCTAGACAGGAATCTAACTTGGAGCTTCAGTGCACTGTATTTTAAGACTCACTCAGTTGTTTTCATGACTTCTAGAACCTAGTATAAATACTCAAAACCAATCAGGGAGACATATTCAAACGTTTTTGTTGTTTTAAAGGTTTTGTAAGAGCAAAACCGCATCGCTATGTGAGACTGTATCGGTATGTGAGACTGGTAATTGTTAATCTCGTCTTTTATTTCGTGTAGGTGTCTAAAAGTGTCTCTCCTCTACATTGATGCAAGTCTGAAACAACATTAATACTTGGCTGTTATTACACTGTTAGTCTTGGGCCGTTATATAGATCTGCATTATGTTGTCAATGTTTGACTGCCTCTGCCCACGACATGCGAATTCATGTGCCACTGAACAGTGTGTCATATAAAAAAATAGAGAGTTAAGAGTATGGCCAGGGAGCTGTGTGGAACAACAGTTTTTCTGATGATAGTAACCACAGTAACCACAGGCACTGTAAGTCTTAGTTATTTCAGTGTGAATGTCGTTAAACAATAAAAGAGCTTATTTGTTATGTAACTGTACCATCTTCAGTTTTTATTGAACCAACTGGAAAGAAGAAAAGACTCAGAACCTTAATGCAGCTTACTGCCACACAGGGTTGTATTCGACATCACCGTTTTCCCTTGGCGTCTTTTCCTCAAGTCGTAGGAGAAGTTACATACGTTATAAGACAACAGTATGATAAGAGTAAAGCCAATGTGTAAAAGTGACAATTTAAATAGTTCTAGATGCAGTTTGTTCCCTTAAAGGCAAGGAAAAAGAATGAGTTGAAACTTACAACACGGGCAGATAATCCAGAGTATATCAGTATACCCCAAGATGCCTAAAAGGATTTTTAGATTGCAAGCCAACAACATCATCACTACTCTCTCAACTGTCACACACTGTGGTTTCATCCTCACTGACCACGTGAGACTGTACACGAGCTTGTATCACTGTGATCCAGCTTTAAAAAAGAAAAAAAAAGAGATAAAAAAAACCCACATCTCTTTCACAGAGGCTGATCATCTTGTCTCTGGGACTATAAACCAAGCTGGAAGTGCAGACTTTCTGCAGCCGTCACTCTTTTGGGTGACAGATGATCTAGCCCCGGGACACGGCTCTCGCTCCATCTGCCCCTATGGCCGTGCACAGGTGGTATGGAGATATCAGATTCCTCTTGGCTGAGATTAATGTGCTTCGCCTCCAGAGGATTATAGGGAGCTGGAGAGAGGAAAGCTAGACCCCCGGGGAATCGTTCACCTGCTCTGACAGACCAGTCCGGCCAGCTTTGAAATGAGCCCAGTGTGACTCACAAGGAGGGGCGTGCTGCAGGGGTTAGTCCTCGGGACACTGATCGAGCTGGGAAAACGAACTCTCCGGAACTGGATAAGGCCTGGAAGTTATGCCTTGAGCCACCAACTTCCTATCTTAGTCTTTTATGACCACGCTACTTCTTGAAACTTGAATGAGATCGTGTATTAAAATATGAGCTATGAATCTTTCACACTCTAATACTTTTTTTGGCATTACTGAAAAACGTTGGAGGCAAAGTAAGCCCATATTAATACTTAAAGCACATTGATTATGACTGTGAGAATGGATATTACGTTATTTATTCATTTTGGAGTCATTCAGAAGGATGGGTTATATATTTCTTCAGGAAAACCAATTTAAGAGCAATATAAAAAGACATTTTCTTGCATTTCACTCTCGAGATGTTACATGGCAAATATATCACCTTTACCACCGCAAGACCAACCATACTTCATATCAGAGTCCATAAATTCTGTTGCAACATTTTTTTTTCCTCTTCCATTTCTAATATATAGTTATATTTTATTCGTGTTCATTATTTCCACGAAGAGTGTCAAGTGAAAAGTGCACGGTCGCCGTAAAGCCAGCTTTGTGAATTATTCAGGGGGCTCATTTGCATAGCAAAGGCCGGCAGTGCAAAGGGAGGGCAGGAGAGCGAGATAGAGGTTGAATCACGAGTTACGGATGACACTGATCCCTTTTCCTGCTGACCACTCAGTGAGCTAATTACAGCATCTTGTCAAAGATTCCACCATCTCACACAGCGCTATCAGTGTGCATGAACGGACTTTTTTTTTTTTTTCTTAGAAGAGAACTTGATGTGTTTACAGGTAAAATACATAAATAAATAAATGAATGAATGGAAATTTAAAAAAAAAAAAATTACCATGGGAACAATGTAAACTCAGTGCTGAGGCAATTGGAGTTGGATTTGAAATTCCAAACAACAACTGCCACAAATCGGGGGAAAAAAAAAAAAGCTACACTTGTGCTGTCACTCATATGCAAACTCTGAGGAAATGTCTAGAACTTTGCCTGCAATTTCATGGTTATTTACAGGAATATAAAAGCAGGGCTCTTATTAGTCTGAGTGAAGGGATGATTGCCTTTGTGCTGTTGTTTTCTCCCTTGATGCTCACAGATCTGATTTGACTTTGAGCAGGCATCTAACAAATGTCTGAGTATAATTACACAGCCACTCAAGTGGATGAAAGTTCATCCACATAGAACAGATCTGATACGCAGATACACGCAATGTCATTTACCAACTGTAAAGCTGTGTCTCTGATGCATTGTGCTGTTTGTCCTTTGGCACACAGATAGTTGACGGAATGAGTTACACCACTTGGACTGTGCTGCGAGCAACCTCCCATGGTTTTTTCCTCTTAAAAATGATTCAGAGAGTTACGAGAGAAGGGCTTAATGAGTTAAAGAGTCAAATCCGAGATGGAAAAGTAGAGCAGGAAGCAGAATGGGAAAAATAGCGGCAAAAATAAAAGGACGGATTTTTGCCATTCAGGAAGGTAATGTTGTAAAACCGGGAAAAGCGAGCTAACAGAACCTTTTTTTTTTTTTTTTTCCTCTCATGTAGTGGCAAAGTGCCAAATATTTCATTATCGTAACAGTTTGATTGAATTGGGCCCTGAGGCCTCTGAAATACGCATGTTTCCACGGAAGTAAACTGCTCCAATTACAAACCTCCAGCAATTTAGTGGCAGTGAATTATGAAATAAAGCTGGCTTGTCAAAAACTGTGGGGGGGGGGGGGGGGGGGGGGGGGGGGGGGTTGTTGTGCAGAATAATTAGAGCTGCTCTTTTTGGGTGGCAGGGGAGGGTGGGGTGTGGTTAGGTGTGTGTGTGTGTGTGTGTGTGTGTGTGCGTGTGTGTTGGGCTGGGGGGGGGGTCAGTGTTGTTGTGGTGACAAGTCTTCAAAGAGAAATTCAGATCGCATTGAAACAATCAATGATTGGTGGGCTTCCCGTTTGAGTTTCTGTAAACCTGCTTAGACACACATCCGTCACACAGAGTGTGAGCCCCCGAAGTTAGATCTGATTAGCTGCCCCCCACCCCACCCCTCCTCCCAGCTTCTTACTGATTACCACATGATGACTTCACTCCAATCCAGTCTTTTCGTGTTCAGAACACCTACTGAACACTTCAGAAGCATGTGGTTTTGAACTCAATAAAACAGAACACATCACACATGACACACAAATGTTGACCCTGCGTGATGGTGTGTGTATGCAACACTGAGCATAGAACTCCTCCTTGCGTGATAGTGTCCCTTTGTCATTTTTACAGTTTTCCATGTTGTTGTTGTTGTTGTTGCTGTTGTTGTCATCATGGTTTTGTCAGTGACCTCTGCCACTGCCCTGTACAAATTTATTCTGATAAATACTCCTCTTTCGTTCTTTTTTTTTTCTTTTTTTAATTTGTTTACTGTATTGTGTTGTGTGGCAGTGCAAAGGCTAGCAAGGTCCATTTCCTGTTTTTCCCTTTTAAAGCTGTGGATAATTTAGACTCATTGAGTTTTATTTGCATTTGTCTGCCTGATCTGGCCACGGGTACATTAGCTGCCCTCTTGCTCTATCCTAGTCAAATGCATCTGTGCCACTTTGCTCAGAAGCACTTTCAAAAGCTAACCAAAAAAAAAACCAAAAAAAAAACAAGGGCAAAATCCGGTGTGGTACATCAAAACAACAAGCCATAGAAAACCCAATTTAATACACCATTTAGTGCAGGTGCACATAATCTCTTTGCATATCAGAAATAAAGATATAAATTATTATTAAGTAAATATAAAATATATAAAGACTAAAAAAAAATGCATTATTCACATAACAGGAAAAGTCACCTATGTAAAGTCGCCTATTTTTTTAAGCTCATATCTGTTTATTCTTCTGGGATCAAGTCTAACAGTCAGGGGAATAAAAACTAATAGGAATTAAAATCCTGAATCCTCCTGATATTCTCTCAGCAATTTCTCCTCCCTTGCCTAAACAAGGAGACACAAAATAGAATTTCTTTTTGGAAACAGCTAATTGGAATCTCAACCTTCTCTACCTACCTGTTTTTTTTAAAAAAAAAAAACAAACATAGACTGTGCCTACAACGTTTCATTTTTGCTCCTTTCAATCAAACTGCCCTGGCTTCAGGCCACCGCCTATAACCGTCTCAGGCATCTCAGTCCAAGCCCAGTGTGTGAAGGCTAAATGCCCTGAATCTGATCCATTGAACCATATCTGACATCCTAATGGAAGGTCTGCAAAAGTGGGCCCCCTCAGAAATGTCATGCTTCAATCAGTCAGGACTTCCTCCACTGTCCCCCCCCACCCCCCAACCCCCCATCCCCAAAACACAGCTGATTCCTCTTCTTTTTGATTCATATCTTGTATTACACACCAGCGCAATTACTGGAAAAGAGCTTCCTGATTGGCTCGTCTTCCTCCCCACCCTATTTGCATATTATCCATGAGCATTAGCTTATTAGCATGAGCCGCGAGCTCTCTTTTTTTCCCTCTCTTTATTCCCTTTTTTTTTTTTTTCCTTTTCTGGTGAGGCAGACAGGAAGTGTCACGAAGACGCGGTTATCACAAGCTGCTAATTAAAGCCCATTTTCCCACTATCGCCTTTCACAAAGGGTGCATAATCAGCTCCAACTTGATTTTTCAAGCGTAATTGACACACTAGCAGATGTGGTTTAAAGGCCATGAAAATGTAAAAATATTGTAATTTCTGATGTTAGACGTCTTAAAATACGTACGCTCCAGCAGGCGAGATTAGCAATGCAAATCGTAACCTTAAGAGAAGCGATGCCCATGTTTGCGTTTTGCCATCATTCATGGTCTTTGACACTGGATCTTATTTTTTTCAGGTGGTATTTTACCCTCATGTCCAAATTTAGTGTTAAAAGTGAAGTGCATTAGAGCCCTACAAAATTTCACCCTGTGAGCTCCAGAGGATCCTTGAAAAAATGCAAAGTGTTACAGTCTTGGAAAAACTAGATCAAATTTTGCAGAAAAACAGCATTTCCATATTTCATGATTTTTTTGTATTTTCCCTCCAATGCTAGGTATTTTCAAACACTATTTGCAACTGACCTAGCTTTTTCCATTCATAGTCTATTACCCACACTGAGTCTGCAACACACAAAGTTCCACACTCTGTTTATCATTTTGCCAGAAGCACATCACAAAAATAAAAAAAATAAATGTTTTCCGTTCTAGAACCCATTGTTGCCATCTTGGAAGCCAGGCCTGAGTCAGCGCCGAATGCGGATCCGGTCCAAACTCCCTGTTTCTCCCCTAGTTATTCCGACCCATGCCTGACAGGAGTTGGCAAACTGAAATGAACTAGCTAGGTAATCCGTTGCAGGATGTGACTCTAATGGAATTTGAGGAGAGCCTGTGGAAAAGAGAGAGAGAGAGAGAGAGACACCAGAGGAAGACTGATTGAGGTTTTTTCGCGGCTGTCTCTCAGGTGTTAAGACGTGGCAAAGGGCTTTGTCTAAGAGTTGGAGTTCAGCAAGGACGACACAGTGGCATCTGGCTGCCTCTGAAACTTAGACCTCTTTCTCTGTCTGCAGCGTATGACATCATACAGTCTGCCTCTGGGCTGTTGGCCTACTACACGTATCTGTGTGTGTGTGTATGTACACACACACACACACACACACACACACACACACACTATATATATATATATATATATATATACATACACACACACACACAAACATATATATAGTGGCACAGTCTATAATAGTCTTTTGTCTCTGATTAATGTGGATTTACTGAGTAAATACAAATGGAAGCAGTGTGTATCTTATGCTCCTCTGCAAAGTGTTCTCAAATTATGTATAATAACAGGTAGCTTAATGTATCAAAACCTGTTCATGTAAAGTAATATTGAAAGTAGAATGAAAATATATTGACATTTTGGGCCACCTGCGGTGAAGTGGAACCGGTTAAGTCATCCGATTTGTTTATATGAGGGTTTGGGTCATAGAGGCAGCACGCTCTCGGTGTTTGAACACCAGCAAACAGGAATGAGACCACTTCAGTGACCTCGCGACGAGGAGGACTTCAAGTCTCTGATGAGAATCAGGTTGCTAGGACACTGTACTCGTAGCAGGGAGTTGATATAATCGAGCCAAATTCTCCCGCTGTGACTCCTGTGTTACTCTTCCACTTCAAACTTGTTTTGTAATAAGTGTAATTACAGAGTCCGCCGTGTGCACAACTGTGAGCCTTATGAATTTTAATAAACGTGTCAGAAAGGGGGCGGCCAAGTCAAACAAAATGTCTCTTGGTCGACTAGACACAGCTCAGCGGTTTTTGGCAGTGCCCCGGGGGTAAGATTTTTATACTTAGTTGATGTATAGAGAGCGAGACAGGAAAATTCTGATACATCATTAACTTCCGCTCTGAGAGAGAGAGAGAGAGAGAGAGAGAGAGAGAGAGAGAGAGAGAGAGAGAGACGCTGTGAAAGCGTTAGATATCGGTCAGCCATAACGTAACATGTTCGTCAGATTAAAATCATATCCTATTGAACTCAACCGCGGTAACGGTAAATGCAAATAGCAGTTTACAGGTGCCGTTGGGGGGGGGGGGGTTGGGGGGGGGGGGGGGGGAGTAGGCCTACATAATGTGTATTTCAAATATTACTCGTACACCTCCGCATCAACACGCGCCCTTTAATGACCGGTTTACGCCTCATCATCTCTCAGGCACAAATGACGGAAAATTGCATTGTCGGTAACCGCGGAGTGGTTAGTCCCTGATTATCCTTTCGCCGAAAAACCCTGCCCTTTTTCTCCCCTTTGCACTCAGACTCAGAGAAATAATTACTTGTCAACTGCGTGGAATCACGGAGTAGGGCTATACATACAGTTCTGGCGCGTTCACTGGTAAATAACATGCCCCTCTGCCAAGGGCGAAAGTCTGGAGGAGAAAAGGAGCTAATTTGTTTTGTTTGGGAGAATGCGACGGTGAGGAGTGGAGAGTGGTTTAATTTGATTGATGTATGGTTTCATGGAGCAGTGGACTCAAGTTGTAATTACTCTTTGTGCTTGCCGTGATAAGGGAATTAATCAAGTCATTATGTTGCTCCAATTTTATCATCGGACCACAATAATTGAATAAACCAACCTCACTCGTCTTCCTAACGACTTCACTCTCAACGCGTGCCGTGATCAACTTTACCTTTAAAAAAAATGTTACAAAAAGGGTCTCGGGAAGATGGTCGTCACCATCAGATGATCAAAGAACGAACAACACGATTCTCAAACAGAGGCTAGAAAGCCAACAGTTTGAAGATATCGCCTTTAAGGTGCTTAGGGATGGAAGAAAACATGATGTGAGATCCGTTTACTGAGTAGATTTATCTTTTTTTCCCTTTCATTTTTACGACTGGTTAACTTCCATGTAGGCCTAGGCTAATATCCTAAAATAATGAAATTCACTACGTGAATACACAAACCCTTGTTTCCTGATGCTAATGACTGTACCACACTAATTACTTCAAAACACAGCTCAGATTTAAGTGACCTCAGCTTGATAATGACGTGACATGACATGACATAGTTTTGCCTGATAGACCCTCAGACCGTTTAAAAACCAACGCAGCCAACACTTGAGGAGATTCACTACCCGCCCCCCCCCCCCCCCCCGCCCCCCCGGGGCCGATTTGGTAACTCCTCTTGGTGGAGCTGAATAAGGGGGAGATGAGGAGGGAGATCACAGGGTGTGAATAAACTGCTAAATCAGGCCCAACCAGCCTTAAATCCACCATGTCCAGTCGCATCGCTCAGCCGCGCCTTCATGCAGACAAATAGACCGGGTGGCCAATTCCAGCTCATCCTCGCTGTTCCGAAGGATTTGTCCCGTCCTCTCCGATTCGTTCCGACGGTGTCACTAAAAATCTATAACGTTCCCTTCTTCCTCTTCTTCGTGTGTTTGGATGAAGAGGGATGTCACTCGGAAGACGATGGGTTTGGGACCGGCTTGCCCCCTTTGAAATACCGCGAAAGGAGCGGGAGTTGTACAGGTAATAGAACTCATGAATCACCGATCTGACATCGACTCTCATCGTTTCCCCGTGGAGAGGAAGAGACAGACAAAGTGACTTACCGTTCTTTGTCCCACATGATATTGTATCACGACAAAAGATGAGCAAGAGTATTTTTATTTCAAGCGATTTTATTTTATTTTTATTTGTTTATTTATTTATTTATTTATTTTTCTAATCTTGAGTTCTTGCTTTGCTGTGGTAATTGTTACATATGATGCTGTGTATCTGACTACATTTTTGTGGCCTTTAGATGCTTTTGTTCTTGTCTATTGTGATGTTTTCATTATTTTTTGTCCATTTTGAAATGTGTCATCATGATCATTTGGGGGTCTGTGTTTTTATTTTCTTTCAAGTGCAGAATATGGAAATGCTGTCTGGTACCCAGCGGGGATGTTCTGTGTCTGCGTGTGTGTGTATGTGTGTGTGTGTGAGAGAGAGAGAGAGAGAGAGAGAGAGAGAGAGAGAATTATATCAACTGAGTTCTTTAGGGCGTCTGCTGTTACTGTCATTTTGTGTGTGTGTATTTGTGTGTGTGTGTGTGTGTGTGTGTGTGTGTGTGTGAGAGAGAGAGAGAGAGAGAGAGAGAGCAATCACCATTTGTGCTTTGGACTAAGTTCTGATGATATTCTGAACTAACTGCAGTATTAGTGGTTGTTTAAGATACAGATTCCTGACTAGACCTTTCTGCAGAAGTCGAATGAAGATACAGCTTAAACCCCTGAGTAACCATTTTGATAAAACTTCATCCATAGACTACTGCTTTAAAGCTGCACCTTAAGGAATAACCTTGAGGGAACAGAAGACTTTGACAAAGGGCCTTCTGGTATTGCCTCCTTGTAGAGCTATATTTTAATTATGTCCTTCTGGGATAGGGGTATCATTAGCAGTGGGAGCCGCATAATGAAAACACTTGTCTTGCAGTTATTACACTGGACAAACAAAAGCACTGGTCCACTTTTAACAGATGACACCCTTGAGTCTTATCTCCATCCCCTCTTAATTGTGGCTTTCAGACATCTCTCTTTCGTCTAATTATCTCAGCCTTCATCTATTTTCTTTCTCCCTCTTTTTTTTTTTTTTTTTTGAACCATAATGGTTATGAATCGCTTGATGCCATTTTGACAGAGGCAATGAAGGAGAATTAGCCTCGGTGTACTTTACAGGGGGAGCGTGGGCCTCTTAAACATCACCCACAGCCGCAACAGGAGGCTAAAGCTTTGTTTACGAGTCTCCTCCTCGTCTGGTCAGAGCGATGGCACTCATTCATTGTCCTGTGGCTCATAATTGACTCTGGGCATGACATAATTGAAGGAGAGGGCGTTTTGCAATCAGTGCATGGTGGGCCAGAACCTTGGCATATGTCGGGGGGGGCTGAGCACTCCTTTGGTTACCATGACGTCCTCTGTGACATCACCACATCTTGTTCCATCAGCATCATTCTGCCAGTAAGTTTAGTAGAATCCTCCAGCGAGATGACATGCTAAGGGCACTAGCTAGTTGAGAATGATATCGAAAGATGATTATTAAATACATGCAGAAAATTACCGCCTACTTGTTTCATATCACGCTCTCGTATCACGCGCTGTCTCGTACTGTAGAAGATGCCCAGGCGCTGATGAACACTTAATGGGCAAATGGGGATAAATCTGTCAATTAAGGTGAAATGAAAAATAAATTGGTCCCAGGAGAAGATGAACTGAAGTTTTCCATTGTCTGATGACAGTGTGAAACCACATGGCATCTGTTACTAAAGGACTGGATCTAAGAGACTGTTACAGAATCACTGGCTTTCTTTTGTCCTCTGGACGTTTCCCAGAGCACTTTATTCCTCTGCCGTTCCCTAGGATGTGCCCCCCCCCCCCCAATGAAATGCAAATCCCATGGCAATTTTTACTGCGTGCATTGAGTAAAACACACCAAACAGGATTTTGCAGATGGACAACACCACACAACAGCCGAAGCAATTATTGCAGCTGACTGTGAGACTCAAGTTTCATTTGAAATCTTATTACATATTTCCACGCTGTCTCCTGAGTCCTCATGGTTTGGTGTCGTGTGAACTTGGTGTGGCTGTGTTGCCTGATGTTTCTCGCCGTCTCCAGACAGCGTTACATTGAGTGAAGAACACAGTGCAGGCCTTGCCATTCTGGGAACTGACATTTGGCTTCACCTGTAATTCACACAGTATACAGTCACGTGATACGTTCTGGGACGAAACCCAAACTGTGTCGGTGCAGGAGGGTAGATGGTCGGTCTACGACCAGACGTCCACTCGTCCTTGCTCGCTGTTATGTTTCAGGAGCTCAGGGGTAAGCCTGACGCCCCCTCCCAAGATTTGTTCTGTACATTCTCTACCATCTGTCACAAGCTTCCCCTAACCCCCCCACCCCCACCCCTTTCACCACCATAACACTCCCAGTCTAGTGCAGCAGTGGCACATTAGAAAGCCAGAAAAAGAGAGAGAGAGAGAGAGAGAGAGAGAGAGAGAGAGTGTTGGAAGCAAAGCCAAGATGCATGATTCATTCTGAACAACCAAAACAAACATCATGGATATTGGGCCTTAGCTGTGACATTGAAGTGACAGTTTATCATGAGTGTGATGTAAAAAATATACAAATATCTAAAGGATGACTGTGACATGGACAATGTGGATCTATTTCTGTATCTACCTCTCTGTTTCCATATTTGTGGATAGATAGATAGATAGATAGATAGATAGATAGATAGATAGATAGATAGATAGATAATTGTAATACAGTGCAGTAGTTTAAATGATGAGCAAATTTAAAATAGGTTTTATGCATTACCTTTCTATATGTCACAGTGTATGAAAATGTGTTATTCTTTGTTCTTAAGACTTGGTAAGACTCTGCTCCCCTTAGACGCCATGTAAATCTTCACACTCATCTAGAGCTTTTCTGAAGGCCCGCTCAGTAATCTGTTTGTTATTTTCAGGGTTTGCTTAAAAGTTTTGTCACACTGTTTTCTGAATATTCCCTCCACTTAATGCTTTCAAACGTTCTTTATCATTTGGACTTTGGCGGGGGCGGGCAATTACGAAAGGATTTCACCTGCTCTGCAGAACAAAATGGAGAGGCCGGCCTCTGACAGATTCGAACAATCCACAATAAATATGGGTACTTAAGGCCTCAGAAAAGTTCTTCCATAAATTTCTGCCCTGATCCGAGGGAAGCGTATCCCTGATGGGGAAATCGATTTCATTTAGAACTCCCATCAGCCGAGCTCTCGAGCAGACAGCCCATAACAAAGAGCAGAGAGCCGGGTAACAAGGGCTTTGTGCCCGGCGAGAGAGCCCTTTTATTAGGGGTGAGAGACAAGGACCTGCTGCCGTTCAAAATCAATTTGCGATTCTTCACCTTTCTCTTGGTACGAACAGATTACACGAGCGGACTAATGAATGTGGTGGTGGTGGTGGTGGTGGTGGTGGTGGTGGTGGCAGGGGGGGGGGGGGGGGGGGGGGTTTCGCTCCTCCCGTCCTCGTGACGGTACAGTACATCGCTAAAGCTGAGTTACGCGTCATTCTGAATAGCGCTGTGGTGGATTCATACTGTTATGCGTGAATTTTTCAAGCCTGACAATAAAACTGACACTGAACTGCTGTTGTGGCTATGGTAGTTGGCACTCCGCAACCTTGGCTCCCTTATGCTCTTTCCTCTCAAGGTAAACCAATTGGACTAACGTTTTTACAACAGCTGTGCTCATAAATAAAAGCTAGGCTATGACAACTTTTTTTCTCTCAGCGTCAGAAGCCGTAATGAGTTTTGTGACTGAGTGGTATTCTGTAAACTACGTATTACGGTCGTACTAAAGATCTTGAAACCTTAGGAGTGGAGATTTTCTTCTAAAGAAGAAACGTTTAATTATTTTGCCTCTTCGAATATCAATATCTTCCCCACCAATTTGACGACGGCTCTAACAGGGGCCAAGCTTTTGTTTCGGTCAGTTTTGTACACAATCCGAATCATCGTGTTTTTATTCCCGAAATGTCCACTCTCCTCCAAATCAAATTCACAATCAGCAGCCCCTGAATCTTTACATTTCAAACAACAAATTAGGCGTCTTGTTTGAGCGTCAGAGCTGGCCGCGTTTTTGTATTACCGGTTTGATTCCGCCTGGCCCTGCTAATTCAGAGGTGAGGGGGGGGGGGGCGCGTTTCTCTCTATACCGAGCAGACGAAGCAATCAGACTGTAATCTGAGCTACTGATTAACTCCCCGTTACAATCAGGCGCTGACACTCTTAAAGGGGAGGATTTGTAATTATGCCTAAATCTCAGACAACTTGAAATGGCAAGATAATACGCCGGGGCCACGCGGAGGGGCCGCGCACGTTATCACTCTCTTTCATTTATTCATTTATTTACGTGCTTCACTGGGCAATTCGAAGGCGCGTTTTCCTGTAAAACGATGGAAATGTTATGTGTACGGCAGATGACATGATCATCACTTTATTAAGTAATGTCTGAACGCCTGTTTAGCATCTGTCTTTGGCTTTCTGTGAGTGCTTTTTTGCAAATTTATTTATTTGTTTGTGTGTCTCGGGCAACACGATAAACAGACTGTGGAAGCCGGTGTTTTGCAGACTTAGTGTGGGTAATAGACCATGAATGGAGAAAGCCAAGTCAGTGGCAAATAGTATTTGAATATACCTGTCATCAAAGGAAAAATACAGAAATCACAAAACGTAGAGCTGCTGGTTTTTCTGCAGTATTTCAGCTTGTTTTTTCAGGACTGTAGCACTGTGCTTTACATCCAAACACTTCATGGATTCTCTGCAGCCCAGTGGGTGGCGTGCACATGACCTCTGTTTATGCCCTGTGACCTTTACGGTGGGATTTGAGCTTTCTCAAAAAAAAAAAGGTCCTTGTTGAAGACATGCGCCAAAATGCCCAAACCGGCGTGGTAATTCGAAGTAAATATTTTCTCTTTCATAAATTATTAAAAATCTATCTCTTATGCTCCATAGGGCATTCATAATGGACTGTAGAATGTTGCACAGACCTCAGTGACTGCTGAGTGATCTCTTAATGGGGAACCAGGCATCAGATGGACAGCTAGAGTCCTGAGTTTTATAGTGTCCTGTTTCCATTGCTTGTCCTGTCACTGCGATGATGTTCGTGTGCTCTCAGGTTTTGGGCTTTAAATTAAAAAAAAAGAAAGAAAGAAAAGAAAGACATCTGAATGAGAGATGAACACCTCTGATTACCTGTCTGTTAGTGGGAGGCAGTGGCTTTATTCTCCATACACACAGCCTTTATTACTCCACACAGAAAATTCACCTGTGTTCAAATCAACTAACAGAGAATTTCTGTCGTCCCAGTCTGGAGGGGAGGACCAACAGGCTTACAGTTCATTCAGAGGTGGTGCATTCACTGGCTAAGATATTTTGATAGCAACAACAACAACAACAACAATAATAATAATAATAACAATAATAATAATAATAAAAATAACTGACATGGCATTGAAATGACAGTTTATCATCAGTATGATATAAAAAAATATTCAAATATCTACTGGATGATCGTGACAAGTACAATGAGGAAACACATTTTTACAAACCACATCTCTCTCTCTCTCTGTCTCTCTGTCTCTCTCTCTCTCTCCATATAGATAGGTAGATAGAGAGAGAGAGAGAGAGAGAGAGAGAAAGAGAGATCTGTCTACACTCCTGTGCGGAACCTCCTGGCCAAGGCGTCAGCGTAAATGATTATTGGCTCAGAGTTTGCTGATCTCATCAATGATGGTGACATTTTAAAAAATGAAAAAGAAAAAAAAAAAGAAAGAATTGCCTCCTTCACAGGAATTCAGAGGAAGGACTGATCTCAACGTTGGTGCATCCCAGCACAAATATATCGAGACTTTTCCAGTGTGTTTTAACAAAGGCTGAACCGGACAGAGCAATAAGCTGTATGAGTAGCTTGTGAACAGTGCTTGTCATACCTGTGAGGTTGGAAGGTATGACAGGATTATAAATTTTAATTGATCCAAAGGCTGAACAAGAATTCAAGAATTCGTTATTGAATTAGAATGATTTGTCACTTCCGAAAGACTCCTCAAGATCCAATCTGGTTATCTGCATTAAATTAAATTAAAAAGAGAAAAGGAAAGGGGAGTCAGCCCCTCTCTGTTAGAGAGCTGAACATGAAGGCGGTGGACCCCTGACTTAATGCACCAGAGGACAAAGTCAAGGTTTCTTCTTCCCGTTCGAAACTCACCTGAAGTTTCGCGGAATGATATGGTTGTCAACCTTGAGATGCTAAAACAATTCCAGAAATGCCAGAGGAAGTGAGGCGTGTAAATAAATGCGTCGCTATTGACGACAGCTCATTTGAATGCTGAGTGGATGACCTTCTCTTTCTTTGTTGGAAGGGTCTGAGGGGAAAACAAAACAAACAAAAACAAAAAAACGTTGAAACGTTTCAGTTTTCTTTGGCATGTGGAAACCCGTGAAAGCTTTAAAAAAAAAAAAGAATTATGAACTGCTCCACGTTTATAGAGCTCAAGGCATAATTTTTTTTCCTTCTTTTTTTTTTCTTTTTAAGAGCCACCGTTCTGAGAATCTGCAGTAAGAAAAACTGTTTGTTTGGGTTTTTTTTTTTTTTTTTTTTTTTTTTTTTTACTCAGCATCCATTTTGATTTCTTGGCAGATTGGAGACATCGCTTTGTCTGGCGCCCAAAGACAAGGAGAGCAAACTCGAGACAGAGGACACAGTCGCAAACAATCCCACCAACAGAAAAGGGCACGTCAAGGAGAGGAGGCGCAAGCGTCACGGACGTCACCGTTCCCGCAGGTGAGCTCACGTAACCATGGCAACCAGACACAACCGCCTAATAATAATATTTTTGTTGTCATTGGTCAGTATATTGTGAGATGTCAAAATCGTTGGCTACCAAAGTGCGTCCGCTTAAACTGTTTACTTTAAGTACTGTGTCGAAAAAACCCCCCAAAAAACTCTGTATACGAAAAACTGTCCCTTTTTATAAAAACCAAATCCATGGTCAAATATATTCATAGACATCTCCATCACAATTTGAACAGGTGTGAACTCAAGCTAATGAAAACATATAAATCCCAAATCCTCCAGCAGGAGCCTATGTTTCCTAATACACACACACACACACACACACACACAAAATATCACTCCCCTCACAGCAAACAAAGTACACAGACAGTGTTAGTCACAGTGTGATCCCAGAGATGTTCCTGAGAATTTTAAAGACCAGTGCAGGTTATCCATTTTTTTCTTTCTTTCTTTCTTTTTTCACTTATTTATTTATTTTTGAAGTCCCTGCAGAACTGTTGTCTCCTGTGGAATTAAAACCAGACACACACACACACGCTGTCTCTTAAAGGGGGTAAGGGAAAAAAAAATACATATAATCAATTCAGAGAGGTTTCGCAACGGTTTAATTCCTCTGATACCTTCAAAGTCGGCACGGTAACACAAAAGATATGCAGCATCAATATGTAAAAACATGCAGGAAAAGTCGTCTCAGGCATTCTCTTAGTTCAGAGCCAAGCGTGTTTCTCTTTCTCAGAAGAGTTCATGTCTGTCTTCTCCTTGGATAGAGGTCAGGGAGACTTGAATTCACCATTTACTGCCTTTGGATGAGATGATTCAGGTACGCGTTTGATGGAGTAGGTCAGTAACCTTTGAATTCAATCTCAGCGGCTTTCAAATGAGAACTGTCAATTGGCCAGCTCACTTACTGCTGCTAAATTTCACCACCAGTACTCAAGAAGTTAGCTAATCACCAAGCTCCGTAAATCAGATACAGTATAGGAGTAAGGGAGGAAATTTACAAAAGGCCTCCCGAGACACTGCAGAGAACTGTTAATCAAGTCACATTAATGTTTCATTTTGTGTCGTAAGGTCTCTACCTGAGCACCCAAACCCCCTTGTTCAAACAATGGTTAGGCCTTTGTTATGGCTGATGATTTTCATTAATGGGAAGACCCTTAACCTTAACACACTCCCGTGTCTGTGTGAGCCATTCCTCCAGCCGAGTGAGGTGATGCCCCACCAGCCCCCCCCCCGTAGCGTTACCCACTGACAACTTAAGTAATGGCTGCCGCAACAAGGCCCCAGCTCAAGGCCACAGCGCGCTCCGAGAAATTCAACAGGAGCCGGACGCTGATCCTGACACAAAACTGATAAAGCCAAAGAGCGAAAACATCAGGCCACAGGGATCGAGCACCGCTGTTCTTTAGTGTGTAGAGTGAACCCACCGAACGCTATGACAACACCTTATGAAATCACAATAGAACAATGAGAAATACAAAAAAAAAAAGCATCAAATTTGACTGCAGCTCGACACTAGGTTATAAAAATGTACAGAACCCAAAAATCTTCAAATGTCCACCCAGATGCTTTTTTTTCCGTGTCAAAATCCAGTCTGAGGGGGCCAAGGTCCTGCTGCTTTTCCTTGTCAATGAAACTACATGTAGTCTCCCACTGGCTGAGGAATACGCACGCCTGTTTTTCGGGAAAAAAACGGCATGCAATTACTGTAAGAGGTCAAAACAAAACAAAAAAAACAGCGAGTCCCTGGCCATCCACAACGGGAACTTGATACCCCTCTGCTAACCTTACCAAACAGTAAAGAGTATGAAAATTTTTACAGCTTATATTTATCATATAAAACAGAGGTCAAATCAACACTTTTTTTTTTTTTTACTGTGTTAGCGAGAGTATTGTTGTTGGAGATGTAGGGACGTGACGATTCTGACGGTTGTCAGAGATCAGGGGATTAAAGAGACATGAAAAGGTTCTCGTCTGACGAAACTGACAAAAAAGTGTTGCCCCCTCTGGCCACCGACTTCCACCTCCTTTGTGAAGATAACGCTCCCTCGTGAAGGAAAGCTTGTCGTTCACGGCTCTTTGGAAAGTTCTCAGGATGATGTTGTTCTAAGTGGGGTTTTTTTTTTTGCACTTCGCTTGCGGTTGCTTCATAAATCTTACAAAAAAATGCTCATTTAATCTCGCTGTAATCTGATGTAATCCCATTAGTTAACATGAAAAGGCCAGCCGAGTGATCAGCATTTAAATGCGTTTGATGTTGAAAACTGGTGTCAAATTAGTGTATATATCTTTGATGTCACAGCTTGGTGTGGAACAACTTTAAAGTATCAAACGTGGAAGTTTCATTCAGCGGTCTGACATCGGTGCATTAGTCGCCGAGTTTTGAAGAGCATTCCTGTGTTTCTGGTGGTTATGCGCTCTGTGGTTGGGAACTCGCTGTGATTTCAGTCTAATTTGGTCCACCTAATTAAATCTCCGCAAGACGTCCCTTCCGGTTTCGCAACGACACGTCTCATTTTCTCCCCCTCGTTATTGCGTGAGTAACTCTGTCCTAAACGAATTACGCTCGAAAAACATCCCCTCCTCGGTCTCCAGCTGCAGAAGTTAATTTTGTAAATAAGCATAGCTTCAGCCGCTCCTCTCCATGGGCGGATCAGACCAGTCATCTAACAGCAGACTGAAGTGGGTATTTTGAGGACAGATTGTGTTTGAAAAGACTGTGGTTGAAAAGATATGATTTGACAAGATTCCTTTGAAGATGGAAGAACCTGAAATACTCTGAGAACTGGCAGGAGAAGTCGTGAGGCAGACACCTAAGGAGTGAGTTTGGTGAATCCGGCGAGAAACGAGAGATGAAGTGCCATTGGTCGTGATTTTGGGAACTGTGTCGACCAGAGCCAAGAAAAAGGCTCAGACTGAAAATACAGACGAGGAATATTCTGAGCATCACCACTGCTGTCGTTTCTCTCTCTCTCTCTCTCTCTCTCTCTCTCTCTCTCTCTCACTCTCTCTCTCTCTTATTCTCTCTCTCTCTTTCTCTCACTCTCTTTCTCTCTTTCACTCTCTCTTTCTCTCTCACTCTCTTTCTCTCTCTCTCTCTCTCCCTCTCCCTCTCTCTCTTTCTCTCTCTCTCTCTCTCTCTCTCTCTCTCTCTCCCTCTCTCTCTCTCTCTCTCTCTCTCTCCCTCTCTCTCTTTCTCTTTCTCTCGCTCTCGCTCCCATTTTTTCGCACTACCTTCTTCCCTTTTCACCTTATGTGAATAAAGCAGATTTTTTTGCATTTATTCAAATATACGGTATCATTTGTTATACTGCACATGTATGTATGTATATGTATGTATATGCCAGTGTAAAATTCTTAATTCATCCTGATTCAAACAACCTGTGAGGTGAAATTGGCATGTTTAATATGCATGTTTTGTTCGTTGTTTACCTTGTTATTTTGTAAACTATTCCTAGAAAAATAATATTTTGAAGAAGGGCAAGATAATTCAGCCTCTTGTTGTCTCTGATTGTAGCACGTGTCTCAACGCTGATCACTCGCCCCGGCCTGCGTCGAAAGGCAAGAAAAAGAAGAAAAAATCCGACAGAAAACGAAGGAGAGAAAGGTTAGTCCAGTGCATATGACAAATTGTTCTCCAGCGAGGCCTGGCATGAAAGCTATTGCCATCTTCTTATTTTCAGAGCTATTGGACAGAAAGGATGAACTGTACAGAGAGAGAGAGAGAGAGAGAGAGAGAGAGAGAGAGAGAAAGAGAGCGAAAAAGAGAACGAGAGAGAGAGAGATTTTATCAACTGCAGTAATAAAAAGGGGAAGAAGAAAAAAGGTGTGAGGAAAAAAGACAGAGGGCAAATATTTTCATAACTGCTGTGATCTGTCAGGTCTCCCACCTGCAGTCCATCTCCGCTGAGGAAGAAGAAGAAGAAGAAGAAGAACTCAAAGAAAAGAAAGAGGCGCAGGTGCTCTTCCGTGGGTTTTTTTCTGTGTGTGTGTGTGTGTGTGTGTGTGTGTTTGTCTGATGACCTTTAACTGATAGCGACGAAAGATCTGTCTCTTGAGCGCTCGTATTCAAAAAAAGCACATTTTTGCCTTTTCTCTCTATCTTTCAGGTCTGCATCTAAAAAGAGAAGACACAGGTGAGTTTGTGTTCACTGCTAAAGTCAACTTTTTTTACAGTTTGTACAAAAAGACGTGGTAACGCGAGCATATGAAATTATTTTGTTCTGTAAACTTCTGTGTAGGCGCATGCTGTTAAGTCATGATTCAGTGTCAGTTGGCCAGTCTCAGATGACTACTGTCTGATATGTATCCTCGCCTGTCCCTGTCCCTGTCCCTAGGGTAGAGCAGAGAAAAAAAAAACAATTAACAGGAGTCAGTCGTAATGTGGATATGCTCTCGTGTTCTGCTGAAGTGTTAGTGGGGTCCATATGTCCAGAGTTACATAATCTGTCCCCACCCGTCAATGATTCTACGGTTTTCACATCATTTTTTCACTCAAGACACAGCCAAGATCACAGCTGTCCTACTCTCTTTAGGTAATGACACCAGAAATATTGATCCCATTTGAAATTACGTGGACCTCGTTGCTGTGAGCGCAAACACAAACCGCTTTGCTAATTAAAACGTCACCCTTTTGAATTTTTAAAACATGAACGTGTAATAATTGAGGCTGTAGAGCTTGTGTGGATAAACACACGTCCTAACTTTGACCTTAATCCTGACCCAAGCCATAACTGTAACACTAACCCTGACCCTAGCCATGTGCCCCACACACACGATCACAAATCCGCGCGTGGAAGTCTACACGCGGACCTACACGGCCCCACACGTGGATACGGCCATCCGCATACATGGGCTCATCCCCCGGCTTTGATTTCCAACTCTGTTGCCCTGACCCTCTCACTGACCCTAAAACTCACCTACCCCTGACCCCGACCCTCACTTTCACCCTAATCTTAACCCTGTCACAAAGCATGGCTACATGACTAACCCATAACTACATCAGAAACCCTGATGCAATAAACTATAAACTTAAGCCTAGCCGTGACCCTAACCCTAACCCTAAATCTAACCATGACCCTAATTCTAACCATGACCCTGAGCGTAACCATAGGACATGAAGACATGAAGTTACAGTTTTACATCTTCATCCTCATGCCTGGCCCTGGTCACAAACCTACAGAATGGGGACATTATACTTCCCAGGTCTATTATATAACAGATGTGAAAGTATAGACGGGTATTCTGTCCACTTCATGGATAAAGAGGAACCAAATTTGCAATCACCGTGAGACGCGCAGAGCTGTTGCAGTGGGCCTTTGTTTTTGAAACGGGGAGACTGAGGCGTTGGCATTGAGCGGCGTGGATGTCCGTTTGTCATAGTTCATAAATATTTCATTACATTTCTTTTTTTTTTTTTTTTAACAGTGCTTCATGCTCCAGACGCAAAAGAAAGGATGACAGAAAGGATGACAGAAAGCATAAAAAGAGGTTGGTCATTGTTTTTCTTCTCTCTCCTCCAGAATCATTCCAGACTCCAGACACATCCTGCAGGATTGTAAGCACAATACTTATATTATTATTTTTTTTTTCTCAATACATTTTTATTCAGGTCTCACGTAAGCCTCTTCATAGGTTATTGATTTCCATCATCTGTGTAAGAGTGGATTTTCTTTTTTTTCTTCTCTTTTTGTGTGGATTGTGCAGTATACGCACAATCGAGAAAGACTACTGTTGTAGTTCTCACAGCAGGTTATAGTTTTGTAAACTGAATTTTTTTTTTTCTACCTCTGAGAGTCACTTTTTTCACATTAGGTCCAGAGTGTCGGCGGAGAGTCTTCAATAAGCCTCTCCCAAAAAAAAAAACAAAAACAAAAACAAAAAAAACTTAGTTTAATGGTTGTCTCTGAAGTGAAAGTCTCTTAGATTATACTTCAGGGCAGTGACACTGTACGAGGACAGTGTGCTTTTTTTTGTGGGAAAGTACCAGAAAAGGTAGGCAGGAGAAAGGAGCAAAAAAAAAAGAAAAAGAAAGAAAAACAGCCAGTGAGAGACAAAGATAAACCAATTTCATGCCGGCAGGCTGCAAACACTGCAGGCTTGGCTGAGCAGCAGAGTCCCTGTTCTGACCTTGTGAAAATACAGTAGCAGGAGGTGCGGACTTCACTCCAACGCCTCTCGGGTTTCGCTCTGGCCATATGGTCCGAACAACAACCGTCTTTGGTAACGCCGTAACGCCCAGTAAAAACCGGAGCGGCCACCGGCTTGTGATTTGAAACGTTTCTTTCCCAGCTGCGCTGTAAAAGCAAAATGATTGTTGGCAGCTGAGAAACTGCAGAAACATAGCAATTTCGTGCGAGGGTGTATCATTTAAGGGCGATGTTCTGGTGTGGGCTGCAACACGAGTTGTTATACAAAAGACGACGCAACGTGCAATCGTCCAAAAATGAGAGCAAACTGCTGAATTTCAGTTTCCAAAATAACTGCACCTTTTACTCTAAGAGGCAGGTGCCAGCCAGAGTCTTCCCCCTTTAGAGTCTTGGTTACTTTCTAAGGCCCTGTTCACACCTTGCGTTAGATCCGATGTTGGTGATCCAATCACAGGTGGACAGCTCTAAAGTACAGGTGTAAATGCGTCCAATGCGCATCGAGTTCACATCGAGATCCGATCGCTCAGACCACAATGGGAGGTGGTCTGGACCGCGTATGACCATATTCTTTAGCAGTGTAAACGCGAATGCGAACTCGAACCACATTGAACGACCGCCTACTCAACTGACGTCTTCTACTTACGCGGAAGTACAGACTTCGCGTATGTACTCATTCGCACGCCAGCGGTGTCATATTAAAGTGCGACAACATGCAAAATGGATATTGTTTTGATTTCTTCTTCTTTCTCTTATTTTAATCTGCGACAGACTAGGCACGGGAGGTGCATTGATGCCTCCCGCCGATTCAAAACAACACTGTTTAATGTGAAAAAGCTTAACGAAGCTCAATGTTCCAAAACTACGATCAATGACCTCCAAATTTCTCACGGACAGCTCTTGTTAGACACACCTCCCCCTGTCAAAAAATCGAAATCGAAATCCTAGAAATATGGTCATTATCTCACGTCAAGCGTTCTCCTCTCCATTGACACCCATTAGAAGGAAACAGCTTAACATGGCTTAATGTCCCAAAACAACGATCACTGATCACCAAATTTGTCTGACATCTCACATGTCATGAGCACTATTTCCTATCCAAAAAAAGCAAAACTGAAATCCAATGAAAGAGGTAACGTGTTGGAAATGATGTAGGCTCCTATGTGTTTATTTGCATGTAGAGCAGGGAAGCGACATCTGATCGCAAGTGGCCACTCAAGACACGGATCCTAAAGTCAGGTGTAAACAGACGTACTTCAAAGCTGTCCACTTGTGATCGGATCACCAAAATCGGATCTAAAGCCAGGTGTAAACAGGGCCAAAGGGAGTTTTTCCTCACCACTGTCTCCTTTGGCTTGCTCAGTAGGGGTACTGGGTCTTGTATAATGTAAAGCTGCTTTACGAAGTCTCCTTTAAAGAGTGCTGTACAAATTTGAATTCACTTTGAATTGAACTGAATTGAATTGAATCAAATCGAATCGAATCGAATAGCTGAACTGAACGGAACTGAACAGAACTGAACGCAACTGAACAAAACTAAATGAAATTGAATTAAATTTAATTTAATTGAACTACTGATACCGGATGCTTTCTCTTAATGGGGTACAGGCAATATGCTTATGATGCACTCACGCATGAGCTGAAAATTAAAACAAGTATAGTAAGAGAAAATTATTTTAATTTTAATGAATGCCTACTCACACTTTGGAAAAGATTCTTTAAGAGAGAGCGAGAGAGAGCATTGAACTGTTGGAAGCCACCAAGCAGTTCAGAGCAGTAGAAATAAGGACGCAGTAAGCTTTAATTTGTTTTCACTTTTCTTTTCCTCTTTCATCAAGAGTTTGGTATTGTTCATTTGTATTCAAAGAGTGACCGCAGACCTTTGATAAACAGGGTGGGAATATTTCCACATTGTTTATTTGAGTGTAAAATTACCTTGTGCAGTCTTTCTTAAATTGAATGTCTCCTCAGCACCGCTGACATGTAGCATCGAAAAAAGCATTTTGTTTGTGGCCCTGTAAAATTATGGGCTGGGATAAATAACTAACTAGCTAAATAAATAAATAAATAAAAGTGTTTGGGGTTGTTTTTTCCAAAAGGCAGGTGCAGGGCGTAGCCTCCTGTTTTGTGTTTCTTTCCGTGATGCTGTAAGGGAACTCTTTGTTCATTTGTCTGGGTCTGTCCACTTTCTGTGCAGGTCAAGGCATCGCTCTCGACGAAGGCAGCGCTACCGGAGGTCAGAGGTCGAAGTTTCGGTTTGGCGCTCCTCCAGCACGGAGAGCAGGTACAGAGAGAGAGAGAGAGAGAGAGAGAGAGAGAGAGAGAGAGAGAGAGAGCTCAGACAGTTTCCCATTTGTTGTTGTTTTTTTTTTTTTTTTTTTTAATCTTATCTTCACCCACTGCCCAGCGTCCTGACACTCAGATGACTGATAACGTTCGGGGTGACTTTCGCAACCGTCGCTCTAGGCGAGCGGGAGTGTGGTTGCGGTGGGGGGAGGGGGGGGGTGGTTTGGTGGGAGGACTTTTATCAACAGAGTGCAGCAGATGCCAAACATTCACTCCTCAGATCAATGGGCTCATGAGAGGAATGGCATATGAGATCATGCCCTTTCGGAATGTCATATTTTCCGGATGGATTTCTGGGAATGCGATTCTGAGTTACTGACCGAACACAACTGAGGGAGCGCAAAATGAATTGGACAGAGATTCGTGGGGTAAAAAAAATGAATTAATCTTACTGAGTAAATTTATGATTGAACTAAATTACTAACGAAGTCTTGCAGTAGTAGTCCTTCAGGATGTGGTAGCTACAAGGTGAATACCAGGAGATGTATTGAATCTTTAAAAAAAATAACCAACAAAAACAACTGCTTGCTCTCTTTATACTGAAAAGGAGTAAAATCAGTAGCCTTGTTGGACATAATATTTGAATCGCGCAATAACATCTACACAGTGCATAAAAACATCTGTACAAATACAGTAGCACGAATGTGAAGGGACACATCAAAAAGGGTTTTAGATGCCTTCAAGTTGACTTACCCGCATAAGTGATGCAGTCTGGGATACGTATGAGACAGTGTCCACATTCCCAAAGTTTAAACTGCCAAAACGCTCTTTGAACATTTAATTACAAGACTACTGATGACTTTTACGAGCTGGAGAAACCTAGGGCGGAATTTTTGAAGGGAAGTGAAGTTGTTGTGTTCAGGTAGTGGTAAAGGCAGTGATGTTTAATATAATAATTCATTTTCATGAAACTGCTTTAGAGATGTAGGTCACAGCTGTGTTAAACTCTTTCTTTCTCATTCTCTCTCTCTCTCTCTCTCTCTCTCTCTCTATTTCTCTCATGCATTCCCAATTTCCTTATTTATTCGTCAGTATTTTTTGTTTCAGTCATTCACATGTTCATTCCGACAAATCAGCTTTTTCCCCCCTTGCTTTTGGAGAAGTCTCAGGTTTCAAATTGAAATAATCTTAAGCCAGAGATGATTGCTTTTAAATCCCTCTGCGATCTCTCCATTATTCCGAATTTCCTCTGGATATTCGGCGGAAGATGTCATTATAGAAATTGAAAGCCGTGCAGCTTAACACAGTTTTTTTCCACCAAAAGAAAGAGGAAAAAAAAGAAGAAGGAAGGAGTCCGTTGAAAAAGGACAAGGAGAACAATTGGAATCATTTCCATGTATCCATGGATACCCTTGGCACCTAGAGAGCAATTAAATGGAAATAGCATTTTGAGCTAATACGGTGTAAAGCCATTTTTATGCCTCCCTAGAACACACTATTAAAAGCAAATGGGAGTACAGCTGCAATTGGTCTCTGGAAACACCTGAAGTTTAGAAATAGGCCCCAAATATCTTCTCTCAGACCACTGTCAGGGTGTGAAACTGTTGTATGATTAAAGGGCTGACGCTTTTTCCGCCCAAAAACTTGTCATTGTTGTCTGAATAATAGCAAGTATTGTACGTAACAATCATATGTAACAACGCTGTTGAGAAGTTTCATCTGAGCACAACTTCATAAAAAAATATGATGAAATATGATGGTGGTGTTATGCCTTAGTGTGTGTCTGATACTTGTTAATGAGTGAACTGAAGATGCCCAGAGAGCAGCGCCTCTGTTTGCCAGCACCAGTGGTCTGGTCATTAAGGGCCAAGCCAAGAAGTCTAAGCTCATCTGTCTGTGTTCCCAGGAATCATCTGTCCAGATCTGAGGAACATTCTGGACACCCTGCCAGACTTGGAGAGGACGTCCACCTGTCAGTTAACCAAAGAGGGTTTGAATGGGGGTCAGACGTGCCCAAGTTAGCCAATAAAATTCCCCCCAACTGCAGTGCCAACCCGCCCAGAAACTCAGTAAGTTTTGCTGGTCGCTGGCTCAAACACCAAAGGTGATTTGTTGTTTTTAACTTTTTTTTAAAAGGTTATGTATAATGAAGATAACATTTTAATGATGAGAATATTAACACTTAATTACATCATAATACCCCCTCCTGGAACAAAACATTCTGTTGTTTAATTTTTTTAGCCATTTCCCATTGGTTTACATCTTCTTTCACATGAAAAGAACTGAAAACTTCCCCCTAGGTCCAAAGGTTTTTGCGAGAGTAGTTTTTTTTTATGTTGTTGTTTTTGTTTACGGAGCCTCGATCAGATAAGAGTATAGCCTCACATTTCAGCATCCAAACGTGTACTGATTCATGGGGGTTTTCTTTTCTTTACGGCTGTATATTTCAAGGGGTTTGGAACCTGATTTACATTAGCAAGGTCTGACTCACGTTCATTTTTCGTTCAGGTGACGGTAGTCATTTGGTTCTCAACACCGGTTGTACAACGCCGGTGAATGAATACATTACTGTTGCCTAGCAACACCTCATGAGTAAACCCTTGATTACTCAAGTGCCCTGTGACCCTGGACCTGTCTCTGTCACTTGTGTGATCCGATAAACTCCCCCTCCAGTTCAGTCTCCCCTCCGGACTTTGGCCCAGATCAGAGGGACGTCTACAGGATTACAAATATCTGTCCTCATCCACAGTCTTAGATCCAGTCTTCGATAGCTTGTTGTCTTTAGATATTGGTAAGGATAACTCCACGTAAATAATACCAAACCGGGCCATATGAGGTACGGCAGTTTTCACAGACGATAAATTATTATATTTCCTCTTTGAAGGCAAAAAATATGAATTTGTTCTACAGGCTAAGCTTCAGCTTGTGTCCACGTAGTGGTTTGTGCTTGCCCAAGCGTGAAATGTTTTTCATTTCTCTCCAGTAATCATTAAATTATGGTAATTACATCCTCAGATGTTTTTTAAACACAGGGCAGAGTTTGCCATTGAAGTAAAACAGAATGCATACTCAACCATTCAGGCTGTAATAAAGCAGTAAGTCTATGGAACTAGATGCCGTGATAATTCATATTAAATCTTTTTTATTTTGGTGCATTTTTCTGGTGATTAGCGGGCATATTAACATTTCTCGAAGATTTTTTTTGATTGAATAAAAGCTTTCATTGCCGTTCTTTTAATGTTTCATTGTTTTAGGACAACTTAAAATGAATCCCTGACAGATACTTGCAAAATGGTTCTTAGGGCAACAAATAGCATTTTTGTCTCATTTGCACATAAATGGAAAAGTTTTTTCTGTTTGTGTGATTTTTTTTTGTTTGTTTCTGAATGTTTGATTCCCAAAGGGGCTACTTTGGGGATTTCTTTCAGTCCCTTCAAAATAAAGCATTTGGCAAATGGGAGAGGTGCGTATTGATCTGGAACGAACACCGGGGATGTCTTTGGTGTTGTCTTCATTTTTTTTTCTTTTAAAGAACTCCAGCAGAAACTTCTGAGTGAGGCTTTCAATCATATCTAAGTCAGTTGAAGACAGCTCTTATTGTGCCAAGGTCAAAATTCTTTATATGGCGGGTCCTGTCTGGCTACGAGCCATTGTTGACTGGGCATGGTCTATCTAAACGGGGAGGGATTTCTCTCTTAGTGAAATTGAATAAAGTAACATCATTCCCTTCGGCAGACTCTTTAACACCCTGTTAACTTTATCTGTCAATCACGAGAACCTTAAGTAAAAAGAAAAACAGCTCATTTAAGGAATAAGGAAGAGCCTTTGAAGATAGATTCTCTGTGCTGTGATGGGAAGAATGCCAGTCAGAGATCCAGGAAGCGAGCAGCCCCTCCTTTACAGAACGTTTAGATTGTTCATGGAAAGCACAGAGATGACACAGTCAGAAAAAAAAAAAATTAAAAAGAAAAGTTGAGCCTCACACGAACCACAGTTTTGTTTCTGTAGCAAGAGGTTTTTCCAAGAAACTTTTCAGCAAGCCTGTTTCCCTTACGTACTGCCTCAAGAGGCTTTCCCTGGCTTCTTTCAAGAACCATTTGGGGTCAGCGATCATTTCCCCAACCATTTCGAGTGTGCTGATCTGATTATCAATCACAGACAGACAACCAACCACATTAGACACGAGTCAAACGAGACAAATCAAACCCGCTGACCCCGGTCTGATCTGGTACCTCGGTATTCAAATGAGTCGTCAAGCGTTTTAAAGGACGAAAAGTGGACCCAGGGCTTTGAGCAGGCGAGAAAACGGGGATCATGCCAGTAAGTGGCATTTAATGGCATTTGGGGTTTTTTTTTTTTTTTTTTTGAAGAGAAGGTTAATGTTCATTTTTCTTGCAATTCTCAACTCTAATGATGCACTTATGTTACCCGCTTTCCCCTTTTTCTTACACCTTACCTACTTAAGGAGGAAATCTTGATTGGTAAGTCGATGCCATCCACAGACTTAGGGTTTTTACTGTAGGGCGCTGGTGGATAATTAATCTCTTCTTGCAGGGGACAGAAAAAAAGCACCAGAGTATCCTATTTTTCTGAGGGCTTTTACGTAGTTAGAGTGATGGAATATCTCTTTGTCTGCAATTTCTTTTCATTTCAACATCCAGTTTATCCATTTTTGTGATGTTTGTTCAATGTTCTCGAGAAGACTTTCAAATTGGGGGTTTCTGTTTTCGTTTTTTAGTTTATTTTCGTTGTTTGTTTGTTTCGTTTTCTCTCGTTCTTATCTCTTCGAGCTTTAAAGCCGTTTTGTAGTTTCTTCACTGTTTTTCTCTTCTCTGATCTCTTCTCTTTTCTTTCAGAAGTTTGTTTCACTCTAATGTTTCTTTTTTTTTTGGTTTCAATTTCATTAGGTTTTGATTTATTTGGTTTTTAGCTTTTTCTTTCTTTTTAGAAGTTACTCGCATGCGACAAATTTGCATGATATTCTGATCTCTCTGAGTTCTCTGTCCCAGAGTTAATTCTCTCTCTGTGTTTTGTAGGGAAAAAAAACATGCCTTTGTAGATTATTCACAGAACATCGTTCAGGCAGCTACTTGAACCCAGAAACTTCTGTCTCCCCAAATAAAGCAACCGTCCATCTTTGTCTGCTTACAGATTGGGCCTTCACAGCCTGGGCATGGGATTTTAAGTAAACAAACAGCTGTCCTGGCCAATCAGAACAAAGGGCAGCCTGATTATGACTCAGGAAATGATACGTCCTCTCCGCCTTCGTCGAAAACCGACGGCTCGAGGTTAAATGTCAACGGGGACAATAAATCCACGTCTTTGGAGAAGCTGAGGTTTATGGATGGGGATAGCACTTCAGATTCTGGGAATTCTGTGACCAGTTATGTGTCCCTGTCAAAACCGGAAACCTCAGAGAGTGACTTGTCCGCATCCATTTTCCGCAAGAACAGGTAAGGAGTTATTACCCTAATTGTAGCGTGTATTCCTGTGGCGGAGCAGGAATGTTGATTTAATACTTGAGGAATACTTGAGGTTCTAATATCCCAGTCATGGCCATTATGCTCTTGGGCTATACACTTAATCCCACATGACTTCAGACCTGTCGCATCATGGTGTCCTCGCCCCAGCACTCAACCCAGCACAAGTGTACTTAATGGCCTTAATGTGGTTTTTAAAGCTTAGAAATAAAAATATAAAGTATATGCTTTCCTGTGGGATTGCTTAGTCACAGCAAAGCATCATGAACACCATCACAGACAAGCCAAGCCATGGTCCTCGTGGAGTTTCTTCCGCAGCCTGACGTTTTTTCCCCCACCATCATTATAGTGACCGAACACCCGTTCGTGGCGCCACAGTGGTTGGTAATTCAAGACTTGGCGTGACCGCTACGGACCGGAGTCTCTCCCCGCCGCCGTATTCCAGACACCGGAGACGGTCCTCCTCCAGCCGTTGCAGGAGCTTCTCCTCCCGGAGCTCCAGATCCTCCTACCACCACTCCCGGAGTTCATCGTTCTCCTCTGGAAAGAGGTGGGTCATGGAAGTCCGTGCCTGCTGCTGGGATTGAGTCCTTTTTTTTTGTTGTTGAGCGTCTTTAATAACTAGAAGTTTACTCATGTGACGCTGTACTATATCTGAATAAAATAAATAATCCCTTTCTTATGTGTTTGAGGGAGTTTGGGGTTTTTCTATATTTGTCATTTTGTATAGTTTACGCAATAATTTCATTATAATTTTGATTTCATTTTTTGTTTTATTAAAAAAGCAACCATGCTAAACTCTAACTTTTTTTTAACAATGGTAAAGCTATGAACATTAGCCAATATGTAGTTTGTAGTCAAGATTAGACAGAGACTAATGGATAACAAAAGAGTCCATGTGACCATGTGACCATGTTCTCATGCCTCAAGTTCACTTCAGCATCGTTTCTATGAAAGCGTTAGATATTAACCAATGATCATACAACACAAGCCTTACTAGCTGAAGCCACAGACCCAGGAAAAGTATAAAAATCCTTTGGGAGTTTTCAGTCTTTGAGCTCCTAGGCCCTAAAATGAAGTGTCCTCTACTGTTTTCAAACCAAGGACTCAACTCGCTTTGTCTTAGAATCTCCAACATTATGTCAAATACATAATACACGCAGAAGAAAGCATATGGTAGATTCTCGATTTGTATTTACTTATGGACTGTGCATTCACATTGCATAGCATGAGAGACAAAAAGGCCATGAAATGTCACATGATCATAAAGAGAAAAAAAAAAATAGAATTTGTTAATTACACTCAGTGACCAAACTAAGGGTAAGTTAAAAGCTTAACTGGTTAATAATTGCTTTTACCAGTATCTGAATTCAGCAGTAGGCAATGTGCATGATTTAATTTTTTTTTTGTTGAAAATAAGACATTTGTGTTTTTCTTTTTTTGTTGTTTTTTCTTTGTTGTAAGGTCATATTCGCGTTCTCTCAGCTATTCACCAGACTCGAGGAGAGGGAGTGTGTGTAGCACAAACAGCTTCCGCAGCCCAAGATACTGCAGATACACTCCAGACCGGTGATGAGAGCATTATTCAATCTGTCTGGAAATACTACATTGAAACTGTCTTGAGCAATTATGGCTTTTGAAGTTGACAGGCTGAGATTTAACTGACATAAAATTTCTGTTTATGTAATAAAAGGTAGAGGGTGTTTTTTCGTTGTTGTTGTTGTTGTTGTTGTTGTTTTTGTTTTGTTTTGTTTTGTCCACCTTTGAGAAAATCGGTTTTGCACCCTTCTCCTTAACTGTATTTTTTTTTTTTTTTGGTGCAATAATGAAAATATTCATCCAGGTTGAATGTAATTCTCACTTTGTCCTAGCCATCTGCTAAATATGTAATTTATTCATCAATTATAATATAATAATAGACTACATTCTGACAGAGTGAATGTGTTCAACCACCCATTATTCACTTGTCAGGGGCTGACATCTGTGTTTTTATCTCTCTAAAGAGCTCGAGAACGAAAAAGAGGCTCCAGCTCCGGCATGAAGGGCTCCAAGCGCAGCAGGAAGCAGAGCAGAAGAAGGCCCTACTCCCCCATAAGGAAGAGGAGGAGGGATTCCCCTAGTCACTTGGAGGCTCGAAGAATCACTAGGTCTTTTATTCTTTTGTATTACTCTGTTATAAAAACGTAAGAACGCCTACACGGAAAAAAGCCTCAGTGGTGGTTGTGTGGCAGACAGTCAGGTGCAGGATTTCAACCTTTATATCACCCTGTCACAAGTGCATCACGCATGATGTAATCGAGTGAGCGAAAGTGCCCGTCTCCTCCAATGCTGTGATGGACCTGATTCCTATCAGCCGTAGACTACGCGAGAGTCAATGGGGAGTTTAAGACTAAATTACAGTAATGCAATTAAGTTTAACAGTCAAGATATGCGCTTAAAAAAACTGTCTTGTTAGATGAAAAAAAAAAACCATTATAAAAATGCGAACTGAATATATTTAAATGGACTTTTTGCTCTGATTGATGCATTGTAATTTTAGAGACGTGAAATACCAATTTTTAAATTTTTTTTTCTCCACAGTGCCAGAAAAAGGCCCATCCCCTATTACCGCCCCAGTCCTTCCTCAAGCAGTCGCTCCAGTAGCCTGTCCTCCTGGTACAGCCTGTTCTCCCGAAGTCGTAGCCGCAGCCGCAGCCGCAGCTGCAGTCGCAGTCGCTGTCGGAGTTACTCCTCCTACAGGACCTACAGTCGCAGCTCGTCCTGGAACTCCATCTTCGGGAGTCACAGCCAAAGCCGTAGCCGCAGCCGAAGCCGGAGTTATGACTCGCTGACTAGCTATAGCAGGGGGCGGCGCTAAACCGCAGACTGAAAAGAAATGCACTTTGGGTCCAAAGTGATAAACGACAACACAGCACCTTCCAGGTCTGTCACTGCTTTAGATGGAACCAGAGTTGGTCGACAGAACCACAAGTTCCACTTTATCTGTCCTGCGTTAGATGAGACTGAGTATTCCATATTGTTGCGACCTCTTTCCATCATGTTTTGTTGAAGAGCAGTGTGGTACATTACTCTGAACAATCCCGTAATGATGAAGAAACAGATCCTCCCTGCATATGTCCATTTAAATTCATAGAGGACCTGAACTGGGACCCTGAGGGACTCTCTTGCGCCAGCTACATTGACTGACATTTTGCTTAGAGTACATTTTACCACTCTCTGACAGGTAGTATCTCAACAACAGCAACACGAAAAAAAAGAAAATGCTCGAAGGAAAAACCATGTATTGCATCGGTAACGGTTTTAGCCATGGGCTAGTCCTAAGACGCCTGCGTCACGTCCGCGCTTTCTTTGAAAAATGCATCCGCCTACGGCTCCCGTCGGCAAACACATGGCCCATCAGCTCAAATGCCAGCTTTATTTATCTTCTGTTTGAGTGGAAAACAATTCAAATGTCACTGGGTGAGGAGGCAATGGCTGACGATCAAAACGTTGCTCAGCGCTTGGCCGGAATTCCATTCGGAGCCCATCTGTCCGGAACGATGTCACCAAATGTGACAGGCTGCTGATCCAGTGTCATCTTGATGAGGAAGTAAAACAGTTTTTGCGGATTTGAAACGCGGTACCGCTCGTAACATGTTTACGAGCAGGTCAGTGTATTCCCAAACGCTCCATGAATTATATCCTGAGAGGACAAAGCCAAAATGATCCTTTAATCTTCACGCTGTGTTGTTCTGAAGCCAAGAAACCATGTCTATAGCTCACAGCAACATCTCAATCATCAAATGTCGAACTTGAGGGGTTATTTCTGAGTGTGAAAAAGAGAGAACAGTTCTTTTTTTTTCTCTTACACCCGATGAAAAATTGACTTTGATTTGATGAGAAGGATTAGATGAAAACACCTAATGAAACGTTATCTGTGAAAATAACACCTCCCCTGGAATTTCCTGTTTTTGTCAGTGATAGCCACATTGCAAGCTCTGAACAGTTTAGGAATGTCCCAGAAGAGTTTACCATTATGAAAACGGGAGCGGGACCACTTGAATACTTTGCACATGTTGGTGTAGTTTGTCTTACCTGGGTATAATCATGTCAGGGGCACAGGAGCACACTTTAGGAGGACATTTTAGTCCTGCGTAAGTATCTGGAAGCACTGAATTCATTCTGTCTGGCACACTGGATTAAAATGTGAGTGAAGCTTTGCACATGTTCAATTTACATTTAAAAGCTGATTTGATATTCATATGTAGATTATTATTATTATTATTATTATTATTATTATTATTATTGTTAGTATTATTATTATTATTATCTTCAGTATTTTGTACTGTTTCGCTGTTTTATTTACTTGTTAATTTATTTGCATTTTTATCTGTTTAAGTTATTTGAATGTTCTTTTTGGTCGTTTATCACTATTTATTGATGGTGCAATGCCTTTACTTTGAAAGACATTAATCCATGTTCTGTAGTATTTGTTTTCCATTTTTTTATGTTGTTTTTTAATTATTATTGTTATATTTATATGTACTGTTGATATTTTTGCTTTTTGATTGTGTGCTTTGGAAGAACATATAAGCCTGTTAAGTGTTATTACTGTTCTTTATACTATTTATTTTAAAAAATGAACAGAAAAGTATGCATTTTTAATTATATTTTCATTATATCTTTTGTTACTGTAACTGAGGCTCTGTGTTGCTTGAATTAAGCTGTAACACTAATGGTCACGTATATTTATGTATCAGTTCAACAGTTATGAATAGTTGCCCTCCACGTACATAAACACACCCAAGCGCACCTCCATTATAGCCATGGGTTTTTCCACATATTACATGTGAAAATGAGAAAATATCAGCAGACATCAAAATCGAACTCCAAGTGTTATAGAGTATGATAACCACAGCAGTCGGAATAAGACAAATCTCCTTATAGATCAATGCAATGGCAGCACAAACAAACAAAAGAAACACCAATGAATGACACCAATGACACGCTACTGGGGAGAAAAAAAAACAAAAAAACAAAAAAGTCTGCCAAATTTGTGTTGTTTCTGCTTTAAAAAAAGAAAATGTTATTGTGTTGACATCTAAGCTTAATGCCTCCTCAGACTGCTGCTCCTCTCTTTTTCTCTCAGTTCTCTGTCATTATATTCACTGAACGCTTGTCAAATCAAAAGGCATGATGCTCAAAGGTGTGTTCTCTATGCATTGTAAATAGTCAGACATTGATGTGCTGTGTGGTTTTCTTACTTGCACAGAGGATCGTTGAATAAGGCAAAGGGGTGGGGGGGGGGGGGGGGGCGGGGGAGAGGACTTGACAGTTGTGCAATGTTTTTGAAGATGAACCTTGGCTACCCCTGTTCTCCCTCTCTCGACATTCAAATTAGCACAAAAATATAATCATGTACTGAATATGTATTGTTGTGTAAATATGAATTTGTCTGGTGTTTCTGCACAGAGGAGTTGGGTGGCTTTATTTTACATTGGGATAATGGTGAAATTCCAGACTGTTTAGCTTTGGGCTGTCTGATGTAGATCTTTTGTCCTTTTAAGTGTCCTCTCAGTTCTACAAATGACAAAACTAAACAAATGCACTGTATATTTGCATTAAACGGTATGAAATAATCAGAATTTAAATATATGGGTTGGTTGAATGAAGAAAGAAAACAAAATATTTAGCAAGTTTTTACTGCTGTTACATGAGCTATTTATTTATTTTTGTTTGTTTATTTATTTATTTAAGGTGCCCTCGAGCCTTGGCAAGTCTTGCTGAAGACTAAAGAACTCAAAAAAAGAGTATGGTCCATTTGTATGGTTCCATTTGTACCTGCAGTACAATGTAATGGCTCAGTCTGGGATGGGACTATGAGTACTAGAAAGAATTCATTGGTCTGCTGGAATGTTCCGTTTCAACCTGAAATTTGAAAAACTTTTCAGGGACACCGGGACTGAATAAAAGAGAGCCAAACTTAAAAAGTCCAATGAGTAGCCTAAACGTTAAGTTATATTGATTTCTGAGAGACAAACAGTTCAAGCTTATTATTTATATTTGGGAGTCGAACAATCCCAGTAAAAAATAATAATAATGATAACAACCGATTGGCTGTCTAGTGAAATGTCCTCATATTCACCATACTCTAGTAGCCTATGTGTTGTCAAAGTGCATTGTTTACATCCAGTAGTAATCACTCCTCGACTCTCTTGTGGACAAACATCGCAGAATAATCCTCAGTTACACGAGACAGCTAATGATATTAAAGGGCGTGGCCCATGGTCTCCTGCATCACAACTGTACCATTCTTCTGTATGTGTAGTCCCCAAATTCAGGGCGTCTCTCCCCCATTCTCCAGTTTTGTCTTCCCCTGTTGTCTGAGTCTGTAATGATACTTAAAAAAGTCACAAATAAATTATACGCTATTTCAAACCTTGATGTCATGTACCTTTAACGTCACTGTTGGTTTCGTGCTGAAATTGTGAGACATGTGTTGTATATCGAACCCTCTGGAGAGACGAAAAATGACTTGAGGGGAGGTGAGGATTCCAGGGCGTCTTTAAGACGTGTCATCCTTACGTGTTTGGAGCGCTATAATATGTGTTTTATATGTAAACTGACATCAGCTGGAACATGTCCGTTGCCCTTAACTAGCGCCCTGCTTTCCTTGTCGGTCATGAAGAGGTGCGTTATATTCTATTAAAAAGTCATGAGTCAGAGGGAGGGGTGTATGTATGTCAGAACTGCCCCGAAGAACCATTCGCAGCCCCCTGCTAAACTTGGACGGAGGAGGGTCTTTAGTCAGCTGTTAAGTCGCGCACTTTCTGGACGTTGTTGTCTGGGAGTTTCGTGGTAAACTGGCAGATATATAAAACCGACGACCAAAGCTTTGTGGTTGTCAGTAAACTTCGAGAATAGGCAACGACAGATCACAAAAGAAACTTCAGACGGTATTTACATATTTGGTGGTGCGTAAACATGTACTTATGTGTCCAGTAGGCTAATCAATGTTACTGTAAAACGTAAACTGCGAAAAACACAAAGCAGGGAAGTAATTAATTTGTGGTGGATAGTCATTTTTGATACTGGTCATCTTATTGAGAGTTCGTTGCAGGTCATATAACGAGTTTTCCAGGAGAGATTGCGCAAACTTTGGTTAAAGTTTAGAGGAACTTTCAACTTTGTTCTTTGGCTGTGGTCGCTATGGCAGAGGGAGACTTCTACACTATGGGCAGCAGACAGAGGATTCCCAGAGATCCGTTTCGAGAGCAGTCGATTGCTTCACGCTTTATGGACGATGACTTTGGAATGATGCCTTTTCCCGAAGATCTGTCTATGGACTGGCCCGACTGGGCCCGACCTAGACTTAGCACCCGAATGGGCGCGCCGTGGACCGGCTCTCTGCGCCCGGGATTCCCTCGCACATCCATGGGTGCTTCTCCAGCCTATAGCTCTAGGTACACTGAGCCGCGCAGCTTGACTCCAACGAACCCAAGGGAGCCGTGGAAAGTTTGTGTGAACGTACACAGCTATAAACCAGAGGAGCTAAACGTCAAAACCAAAGACGGTTTTGTAGAAGTATCAGGTGAGGCAACTTTAACAAGATGACAACTTAAAAAAAAAAAAGTATTATTTCGTTACGACGGCACTATTCAATGACCCGTCCTTACAGTCTCTGACTACTTCATCAGCCAATTATTGTATCGATATGGGACGTGTTGTATGTACATTGATTTAAAGGGATACGTCTGAACTGGGCTAAGTCTCTTGTCACACAGTGTCGGCATGGCTTAAGTATGGCAAGGCACGTTTCCGTCACTGTTTGTTCATACTCACTGTTCTTCACAAGGTTAACAGTTTCCTCAAAAAATAATAGTTCCAGACTGTTTTAATATCTCATAGTCAAGTAGACTATTCCAGTGCAGGAGCCACTAGGCCTCCATCATGACTTGCAGATAGTCGAGAGATCTTGTCACAGTCAGGCGCGCACCTGCTCGCATTCTTTAAGGATCGCTCACCCGCCTTGCAGTGAACACGGACTAGTTTTAGATCCATTCGAGGCATGTGGCACTCACGTTCGACACTGCGACCGACTCCTCGTTCTGTTTTTCCTACTCAGTTTCAGAAGACAGCTGCTTGAAAACCTTGTAAAATAGTGGCAGCTGGGTCTTCGTAAATGCCTTCTGGCTTTTAGGGAAGGTGTTTTGTTTTTTTTCAGAAAGACATTTTAATGTGCTGAGCTCTGTGCGAAAAAGGGGGCCACACCAGAAAACAAGGTCACATGCGGGTTAAAAAACAATGATAAGAGACGGAGGGGGGGGGGGGGGGGGGTGTTTTTAAAATTTTTTTTTTTCAGGAAAGGTTTCAACTTTGGGCTTAGATATGACTGTATTCTAAATTGTGTTTCATCATTTAAATTAAAATGACCCAAGGACTAGAATTGAAATTTATTCGTTTCAGCCATTATCCACAAAACAAGGACCAAGTGTTTGCAAATACCATTTGCATCTTCCTTTAAACCTAAATGCACTATTTAAGTAAGAACATTTCGATCTGAAATAATGACAGTGTGAAACAAGAGAACACTCCTGTCTTTATAGCTTTTACACAGTTAACAACATTAGTCCACCTTTGTTATGCAGTCTAAAGTCTAAAGTGGACTGGGCCCCCCAGTAAAGCTTTTTATAAGCACATCCAATTGCAGTTGGGTCATTCAGTCAATGAGAAGTGGGGGGGGGCTGCTGACGTCTCTCGACCTCATTCTAAAAGTGGTCTGGCTAATGTCCCTGCCTTGTCAAAATGAAACACAGTCAGTTCTGCCTGCACAGAGAGAGAGAGAGAGAGAGAGAGAGAGAGAGACTAAGAAAGGGGGAGAGAGAGAGAGGGGGAGAGAACCCCTCGCAGTAACAACTAGCGCGTTTTCAGTCTCTTGCTTGCCTTCTGGCTCCAGTGTTGGAAGAGCTGAGTGCTGAGTTAGACTGAGAGATCTTGAGTGATTAGTATTGAACCACAGCTCTAGAGTGATTGTTTGAGGAGTCAGATACGAACCTCTTCAGTCATTGGTCGAATGATACCTCTCAAGTGATTGGTGAAGCAGTTTTTGATTGGTGGAGGGACTTCCCTAACAATTGGCCCTGGGTTTGTACCCGTGAGGTGTCGGAATCTGGCGTGTTCATATGAGAAAAGGGTGAAGGAGGGGGTGAGTTGTTTCAGCGATCGCATTGTCCTCAGCGCTTCTATCCAGCACTTTCTATGGCTGAAGAAGCCACTGGGGGGGGGGGGGGGGGTAGGATTGCACATAGCTCATCCAGACAGAGAGGGTGTGGTGCGTATGGCATTTAGAGCTAGCGAGCAGCTGCAGCCTAGAGCCCCACACAGAGCCTCCAGGGTGGGTTTTAAGTCAGCCATTCTGTCCTTGGTCTGGCTCCGTCCAGTCCCCTAAACACTGACCAGTCTTTAGCCTCTGCAAACATTGTTTGTGAACTCAGTTTACAGTTAGAGATAGAAGAGCGCATGGAAGCGGCAAACCCCGGCTGTCTGCTGGCTCGGATTCTGAGCTTTTCGAACCATTTTGACACCAAACAAACAGACGAAATTCATTTTTTTACTGTGGTGGTATGGTCAGTTATAGACCAGTTCCTCAAAGAACCCCGAAATAGGGATGCACCTGTGTATTAGAATCCACTTTTTCTTTTGTTTCAGAGATCTGTAGAACCCGCTCCCAAAAGGAGGACATGAAAGCTGTAAAATTCTTAACTTTGGATATTTTTTTTCTACAGCTGTAATCCATGTTTAATTTGTTGTCATGTTTATCTGTTTACAGGGAAACATGAAGAAAAACAAGATGAGGGAGGCATCGTTACAAAAAATTTCACAAAGAAGATCCAGTGAGTATCTGGAAACTTCCAGAGTTTTCTGACACAGGCTTTAAAAACACACAGCAGAACTCACTGTTCCCATAAACACTTGACCCTTTCAATTACCAGCCTGTCCTTTTAGAGTTTTAGTATAATCAACACACATTAACACACAGGGTTGTTTTAAACCAGTAATAAGTCGATAATTATTGATACGTTGCATGTAAAGCCAAGACTCTGAGAAGAGTTCTCACCAAACAACGATTTTAAGAGCTCTGCCCTCAACGAATCATGTAGCAGTTTAAATCTTTATTTAGACATAAAACTCTGCAGAGAACGGTTTCTGGTTTTTTTGACAAGCGACACTAAAAACACTTCCCTGTATCACCAGCGTTTCACCAGAGTGTCATCTCAACATCGTTTCTTTCCCTACTGCTAATTAGCAGTCAGTTCCCCAACAGCATGGCGACTCCTTATGCTTCAGCGTTGATTAACTGGGATCTTTCAGAGGCTGTTCTGTAGGTACCCGGCCACACCCAAAAATTGTTGGACGGAGGTGGACATGCTGTAAACATGTTCAAAGAGATGACAGTGGAAGATCGATGGCCATGGTGGTTACACTAATTATTCTGCTATTTTTAGTCGGTTTTAGTCAGAATCAAGCTACAAATCTGGCTTCGCTTTTGCGTTTTGATTTATGTGTGTAGCTGATGACATCTTGCGCAACTTGCATTTTGTTGCATTTCAGCAGAAAATTCCGGCACGCACTAGACCTCTGTGTCTCACATCATCACAAATTCATCTGGAAAATCATCACCGTCACCTGGTTTTTGTTTTATCTCTCTGACAGCAAAAGCCCCATTCAAGCCCATGTAGTCCTCACACCCTCCTGCTATCCCCCTCTCTCCCCTATTTCCTCCTACAACAACCCCCCCCCCCCCCCCACCTTCTGTCAGCTGTTGTTCCCCATTTCTGATATTGGTGGGCTCCCAGCACTTTTACAGAATCAATGTGAGCGATAGAAAAAAAAAAATCTCGTTTTTGACAGAGGTAAACAAAAATTCAAGCGGTGACCAGATAACGTCCAACCGAACGCCGCCCGTCTCATCCAGCAATCGGCGTACGTGATCAAATTTTCTGACGGTACAATGATTACGCGCTCGCTGTGCCTTGTCTTTGGCGAAAAGCAAATCGAGATTTCAACAAAGACGCCATATGGATTGTTCGCTCTCAAAAAGCTACACAGAAGGAAAGAGGCGCGTGTCTCCAGTCACTCTATTGATGTTTAAGATGCTGGACTTATGCTGAAAAGCTGTAGCACTGCTGTGCTAATTGGATGAAGCGTGGGCACAAACCCTGTAAGTGGCCCTGGCAGTTTATTTCAGCTCCTCACAGCGACCGCTTGGCAGGGTTCTCGGAAACTCCAGCATGGCCATATTTGGGCATGCTGCTTGACAAAGCTCAGAAGGTTCTCTCTCTCTCTCTTTCTCCCTCTCTCTCTCTCTCTCTCTCTCTCTCTCTCTCTCTCTCTCTCTTGCTCTCTCTGACTTGCTCTCTTTCCCTTTCCTTATGTCTGCTGTGGACAAGAGACTTATGAGTTCTGTCATTGACAAATGACTTATTTTAGCACATTTCAGCTGGGACAGTAATGTATGAAAACCAAAAACCAGAGGGCTCTGCGCATTTAGAGTTCAGGAATTATAAAGCGCTTCCAGATATGTGCTCATATCTGTTATGCATCACGGAATAAAAGTGCTGATCAAGGATCAGCACTCCTTGATCCATATAACTGTATTTCATGGGGTTATGAAAGGCGTAAACTGATCCTAGTTCAGTCCTTTTGCTCTCTGAAATGTAATTCATATGACCCGTGATTCAAACTTGTATTTTGTAATGGCAGGGCAGGTCTTTTTCGAATGCCTTGGCTCCCGTTCCCTTGTACCCTTCTTTCTGGCAATTCAATTGGCCAAAGCAAAGCCAAAGAATCTTCTCCTGAATGTTCTCTGGTGGCGTCTCTCATAATGTTTCACTCCATTCAGATTTATGGCCAACATGACACAATGACACAATAATGACATGACACAAGGGACCATCTAAAAGTACTGGGACACAGCCATCGTCGTATCCTCACGCAGCAGCAGACCAGTGGAGGCGTTTTTGTTTTTTCTTTTCCATTTTTTTTTTTTTTTTTTTTTTAATCAGGTGATTTAATCGTGTCCAGAAGAACTTGCGCCGATTCTCCTCATCTCGCCACATATTGGTTGGTTGCTAATCTTCTCTTGCATGTAATAGGTTGATACCCCCCCTGAAAGGCTGAGATCGCTGGGAACTGTCCCCGCTGTCATTACATCGGCAGTTGCCTCTCTGCCTCGTGTGCTGATTAGAAAATGGGCAGATGGAAATTTCAGGCGATAAACTTTGCATCAGGCGGTGATTTATAATAATTGGGATCCGGCTTTATTTCCGAGCCCAACACCTGGAGCGAGACACTCTCTCCCCCCCCTTCCTCTTCCACGCCCCCCCCTCCCTCACACACACACACACACACACACACACACACACACACACACATAAGGCAAAATATGGTGGGCAGAACATTTAAATGGAAACCAAGAAATCTTTTAGGAGTTATCTTCTGGTTACAACATGCTCTTGGTTTGAAATACACTGAAACAAACTAAAAAAATCAGTTTGTTTAAACAAAACCAAGCTGTCAAGACTTTTCCCTACTTTTCTAAGAGGTTTATAATGTAGTTCACCTGTTCTCTGAGAGGTTGCCAAACATGCAAACTCACCAACACAATGCATATTACATTTTCAGATTAGTTTTTTATACTTCAAAGACCTTAAATATGCTAATAACATATGCAAAGCCTGCAACACATATATTGCAGTCGGTAATTAACATAACATATTAACATATACTGACATGTTTGGTTTTACCACCATGCAATTACTTTATATACTTATTTGCATATGATACATCGTAACTAGCGTGTTTCTACAAATTAACTTAGAGTACTTCCCTATGTAAGTAACTGACAGTATATAATAATTCATCATTATGTGAAATACAAGAAATCAGTGCGACATTATGTGCCGGTAAAGAAGTTATCATATGCTCAGAAAGTGAGGCTGTACTCTGCCATATTGCAGTGCCAAGTGTATACAGGATTTTTAAAGCGCAGGGTTCATCAGCTATCTTCACGAGGTGCACAGAAACGGCTTCGGCCAGCTCTAGAATCCGGATGACTCATCTCTTGTTTTTCCCATTCCTTTTCCAGGATCCCAGTTGATGTCGACCCCCTCAGCGTCTTTGCCTCCCTTTCCCCCGAGGGCGTTCTCATAATTGAGGCTCGAGAGACACCCCCTTATTACCTCTACAGCACCGAAGCCCCAACAGAGGAGATGCAGTCCGCTGATGCCAGATCCCAGGAGGGCAGCATGGCTTAAAATGCCAGAAAACAACCTTTCCCGTCTTCTTCAGCAGTATTTTACTGAGCGTCCAGTAAGGTGAAGATATGTTTTCCTTAAGATCTAAGGCTGTGGGCCTGCAGTGTAGGCCTTGGTAGATTCAAAAGACTCCAAACACCCCTGGAAGAACCTTACATGACTCTTTCGCCTCTAGCTCGTTCATGAGGTTTTGATTTTGAAATTGGTTTTTTTTTTTTTTTTTGGTAATTAGGTTTGTTTGGTTTTTTGTACCTTGTTAAATAATATTTGTGTGATTGTAATGAATGAAAGATGACTCTTAGCTATTAACAATTAGTTTTTATTTGTTCTCTGTTATCTATTATTAGGGTTTCTCAAAATCCATTCCTGGAGGTCCAGGGTCCTTTTTGGTTTCAACCAAGTCTGTATCAACCAAGCACTGCATTATGTGTGCGGTGAAAGGGTGCAAATATGTGTTGTCTCCAGGTTTCAAAGAAGCCTCTAAATAGGAGGTGAGGAGAAAAAAGGCAGGACTCTAAACCAGTTTGGACTGGATTTGACAAACCATGCTCTAAAGTACATAGTACATACCTAATCATCCCATGATAGCCACTTTGTTTGTGTTATCTAATGCTATGGAGTACAGATTTGTATCGCGACAGTGGCTAAATTAGCATCTTCTGGCACTGACGTTATGTCTATTCCCCAAAGATAGCCAGTGCTCGCCGCTGTTTCCCTTGCATCATAGGAACATATCTGGTCATTAAACCATATTTGGGGTGTATGACAGAATGACTGTTTCTTCCCTCCGAGGCACAAGTGGAAAAGCAAATACCAAGCGTGCTTTTGAAGCGAGCAGCCTGTCTGGTTCTACCCAACGGACACTGCAGTGTGTTCAGCCTTCCACAGAGGTCACGGTTCAGAGACCTTTTCATGAATGCTACCGAGAGGTTTTCGAAGGGTCGCTTTTTCAGGGTCGATTAATTCTGTTCTGCAAGTCTTCATGTTTATCATACCTTGTGAAAGAAAAATGAAATTCTGTCTTGGTGAGAGTACGGTGTGTTTATAATAAATTTGAATGTGCCATTATTTGCTTTCTGTTCTCTCTCTGCTGTTTTTTGTTTTGTTTGGCTTTGTTTTTTTTTTTAGCTGCAAAAAAAAAAATTATATAAATCCAGCAGTGGGATTAAATTAAAAACACATTGAAAAAAAAATAATGAAACAAATAAATAAACAAAAAGATTCATCACGGTTAATATTTGATGAATAATAAAGCTACTGTAAATATGTGCGGCTTGTGCCAATTCATCCGGCAGCGTTCAGAAGAGCTACTGTGACAGGGGTCTAACAAAACAACGCGTCTCACCTGTCCTTCTTTTGCCTGTCGCGTATGTATAATTAAGATGTCTTTCTGTGTGACGTGAGTGAATTTTTAGTTAGACTTGTGCCAAATGTCTCTTTATTGTTTACGCAATAAAAAGCTACCCCCCCCCCCGCCCCCCTCCCCAGCCGCGTTCACGCAGACACATCTGCGTCTTTTGTTTCCGCGTCCCTGCTACTTTCGGGAAAGGTTCCAAGGGACTTGTTTCCGGCACAACGGCAGAAACTCGGTAACAGATTAGAGGCGAGGGGAGCTTATTCAGACGCAGCCTGGCCAATCCACCATCCCACTAGGTGTCCGGGAGAACAAAGGCCGTTTCAACTTCTGTTTGTCGCTGTTTGTCTCCCCCGTCAATTCACAGTCAAACCTTCATTGTCAACCTGTCCCAGTGGACAAAAGTAGACCCTCGGCGGTTTTAAACATGACCCCGTATACTAATTTTTCAATTTTTGAACGAGACACTGGGAAAATTATCTCACGTGGTTGTGGGTATTGAGGACAGAAGCTAATCGGAAGACGGTGGTTGTCATGACAACCGCATGGACCCCTGAGGTCACGTGTATTGAATTTCTGTAGAATACAACACAAATACTGTTTTGTAAGACTTCCATCTACTGCAATTAATACTCTTAATTTTCTACACACAAATTTCCCATCATTCACAATCACTTGTAAACTACTAATGGATAATATTTCACCCAGTGAGTCAGAGTGGTCATGATCATTCTGTAAATTGTCAGGACAACTCATAAGACAAACAAAACAAACCTCAAAAGATTGTGTGCGAGATATTTTTATTAGTGGAGGCTGCAAGATGGCATGTTACAGTTGAGGTGATGGGCAGGCTGGCTGAGATAAGGTGAATTGCTGCAGTTAGAATCTACGTAGAATCTATCTCTCTTTAAGAAGTGTTTTGCTGATGATCATGTCGGTGTCTACATGTCACATCGCGTAGATGTCTACTTGGTCTCCTCCACTTGCTCCTGCTCCACTGGGAGCTGCTGTTGAGGGCTGTACTCCTCCTGCTGCTGCAGACTCTGGCTGAGGCCTGGCTGTGCCTCCTCAGCCCGGGCAGCCGTCTCTCCTCCAACGTCAGGTTTCCCGGCTGATACCTCCTCAGCCGGAGGTGTAGCTGGTACCTGGGCAGCCTCTGGAGACGGCTCCCGCTCCACATCTTCCTCCTTTTTTTCCCTGATCCCCAAACCTTCCTCAGTTCCAGAGATCGTCGCAGAGATGCTTGGCTCTGGCTTCTCCTCTGACTCCTTCCTGGTCGCGGTTTGCACGTCTGCAGGACCTCCTCCCATGACTCCCCCTTCCTCCTCAGGTTTGGTTTCTTCAGAGCCTGTGCTCTGAGAGGCCTCCATGGCAGCCCCTGGCTGCTCCTCACTCACTGTCTCTCTCACGACGTTCTCCTCAGACCCGGGGACATCAATACGTCCTCCCTCTGCAGATGAAGTCTCCTTCTCCACCTGCACAGAATGTAAAGTTGATCTTAGCCGTAACCCAGAGATAAAAACTGCAACTTCAAATCCTCAGCCTACCACAGGGCTAAGCCAAAAAATAAATAAATAAATTCTTAGGGTTGTGGGAAAAGGCCAAACACCCTTTGAAGGGTGCAAAGTAGTCACTATGTAATTGCATTGCTAGTAATTATGACAATCAGTCATTTGATAATTGGAAAAAAGAATGATTATTTCATTAACTATTTGGCAGACTTACGTGCCTGACTTTTACATACGACTGCAGGGTTACACCTCTAATTATTTCTGAAATCCCTTGGCTCAAATGGAAAAACATATTTTGACGGCAGTCGGGTAATTGCATGCCTCAACAGAGCTGCAAATTGACATAGGAGCTAAAATAAATACTTGGAACCATTTAATGAATGCAACACTTGGAAAACTCAGATGTGTGAGTTCCCTTTTCTGAGCACTCTCATTTTTGTTTAAGACAGTGTCTTAAACAAGTAAATCTAACAGAGGCCACTGGTCATCAGAAAACCCTGATTACTAGTGGTAAACAAATAAGAGTCTATTCAGTCTACAGTGTACAATTCTTCGTTTGCTATTTGCGAGTAGCGTGTCAGTTAATGAACTGTACATATATAGGCTACGCGTGCGCACGGCCTTGCAGTCATTCTATATATCAGTATAGGTGTGTCAGCGAGAGGTTTTGGGAATCGGTCCTTACTTGTACTGGAATGATGATATTAGCCGGTGATGGTGCTGTAGGTAACGGGGCTTCCACGATGAGAATTCCATCTCCAGTCACGGTGGAGCGGATGCTCTCAGTAGCTATTCCAATAGGGAGTCTGACCAAGTAATAAACAGCGTCATTACCTCTGAGTTTAATTACCGGTTCACGTTAGCTACTGTAAGAAATATTTGACATTAACGGAGCAGATTTGTGGTTTCTTTCTGCATTTTAGGCCACAGGCAAATATCACATTTTTCTTTTGTTTGTTTATTTATTTTCCTTAAAAAAAACACCCTAGAATGTTGCCAAACAGTAAAATAATTGCTTTCAATAGGCTTATTGGTAACGGCGAAACGGCGAAGCATGAACTCACTTGTACTTTCTTGTAAAACATCTTGTGATGTATCCGTGTTCGTCCCCTCTCTCTTCGTGCTTACCTGTGGGTTAAATATAGACATATTTAGGAAACTCTAGGAAATGTCAGTTAGCGGGGAATAAAGCTCCGTTAACTCTCTGCGTGAACTGTCTTTAAATCTAACACTTTAACCCTAACCCCTGATTATGGTTAAAATAGGCCTACCAAACATTATAATTATGTTGATCACTAATGTTGATTCCCTAATCAGTAGGGAGTCATGGAAAAAAATATGCTTACCTTCGATTTCTAAAAAGCCGTCTTGTGTTCGGATAGAGATGTCTGTTGGAGCGAAATGGTTGACGTCCAAAGTTATCTTCCATTTGTACTCATCTGCGCGTACTTGGGACACTCCGCCGGAGAGTTCCCGTTCCACTTTCGGGGTGAGCTCTAGAGGAACCTGTGTGACAGTCGCGAAGCGAGGAACGCGCATATACCCGGGCCAAGACGAGGCCCCAACCCTTCGGAATATGCCCGCAAGCCAATTGAAGTCACCCGGTTCAAGGAAGGGTGGCATGCCAAAATGTTGACTGAAAAGTAGGCTAGGTTGGCACCAGTTGGTCAGAGGGTACCAAGTGGCATCCCGGCTGTACTGTGGCCTGCAAGCGCTGTCGACCATTTTTCACGTAATTAAACTAAAAAAAAAGAAGTCTAAAAATAGGGAATATAAAAAAGAAAGAAAAAAGTAGATTGTGAGACTTTTGATGACAAAGGGAATCTGTCCTCACACAGAAAATTCAGTTCTTGACCAATTAAAATGCGCAAATTGAGTGGCACTGCAGTTGCGAAAAGAAAAGAAACAATGTCAAACGGTTTCTAAAAAAGCTTTTGTACGACCAGAAGACATCTCTCAAGCTCTTTATATATGCCTCCGGACATTTCTAGCACTTATTAAGCGTATGAGCTTATCCAATGAGATGAGAATGTCGGAAAGGGGTGATGGCAGGGGGATTGAGTTGTTGTATCTCTGTTGCTTTGGCCGCGTTGCATGCGAATGCTTATTAGCGGTATTTATAGCTCTGAAGGGGTAATGGCAAATAACTGGTGGCTGAGTCCAGCTCATTGTGGTAGGTCTGTTGCTTGCTGACAGCCTCGGGAGCTCCAAATCTCATACTAGTGATCATCATTAGCTGACTGGCCACAGAAACTGCGGGTTTCAAGATTTGAGAGAGGACTAAATTCCAATTAACTGGCTTAACTGATGCGAGAAGAGTGTGGAAGTTAGTTTTAAGTTGGCCATTTTTTTTTTCATATTTAGTGACTGAAAAGCCAGCTTACGGGTATATTTGTGGAAAAATATATTTAGGCCTACTGCTCTGTGAGTGCTATCTATGCACATGTACGCGCGATTGCGTTTTTTAAATGTATTTTTGGTTTGTTTGAGAAACATGACCAGGCATTGACATGAGGGCCTGTGTTATGTTTTGATACATTTTGGTAGACAGGATCTTTTATTGTTAACGTCTAGAACCAGAGAAACGAATACCAGTTTGTCATTTGATTGCAGTTGTCACAGCTTTTTTTTGTTATTTCATGTAATCTATTGGAAGGCAACAGTCCATGCGATTATTTGATTTCTCACAAGTCACAATAGGTGGTTAAGCCCCAGCAGACATGTTTAAACGAGTCTGTTGCTATGGGAGACGACTCACATTGGGTGTTTGACCCATAAAAATGGAGGACGATACAGGGCTGTCGTTGCACTTTTCATTGGTAATGAACATCAAGAATTAACTGTGGAAGTATTTACTTAGAACTGAGATATCTCGGGTAGATTTAGCATAGACCACACTTTGTCTCGAGAAGCTTAATGTGTTTCGGTTCTAATTTGAAAAGACAGCGTGCGATAATTTTACTACAACTGCAGTGCGCAAAAACAGCTCAATCTAATGCTAACTCAGAGTGAACTAACCGTAGACCCCCGAGGTACAGTAATTATAAAGACTCTTCCCATTAGCAGCTTAGATGGAGAGCTACAAGCTCGGAACAGCGCTGTCTATCGCTCAGGTTACCCGACCCGAGAGCAGGTCTTCTGGGAAAACTTTGATCGCAGGAAGAAACTGTTGTCTCGGCAAGGTGTCCATGCGTTAAGCTGGATGCCTTATGAGGAAGACGGGGTTTCACTTCACATGGAACCGAGAAAACTTGCTGAGGATTCGCCTAGGCAGTTGCGTGAGGTAATCAAAGTAGTCTTATGTTACTCGAAAAAAAATGAATTCATGGTGTTTCTCTCAGTCACATATTGTTTGAACTGTATGATCATAGGGAATTAATTCAAATATCTCAAACTCGTTTTTTATACGAAAATCTATTTATTTTAACGGTTTAAAAAAAAATCCATCATTTGAACAAAACTGAACAGAAGTTATGGTACAGAATTAACCTCTTGTTTTCCCCACAAATCCCATATTGTGTGTCGCCTTGTGCACTGATCCTCTGGTTTGATTCAATCAATGCCTCTCTCTTTCTTTCTTTCATTGATTCTCTTTTTGAAGTTGTGCTTCAGTTGGTTGAACTGTTCTACCTGACAAATAAAAAATACAGTCACAATGTGTTCTACTTTTTCCTTCCCTCTGTGAACTTGCATGCCCTCTCTCTCTCTCTTTTTCTCTGTATCTCTCTCTCTTTCCTGTCTGAGGTGTGATGTGTGTGTGCTGGGCCTTTCATTTCATGCCTGACTGTCTATCTCTCATTCATCAGCTAACCCTCCACGGGATCCAAAGAGGCTGGTCTCACTCTCAGGCTGTCACTCATCTTTTCTTTTAACACCCACTGATAACTGCTTAGCAATATACAGAGTGTAACAAATCTACCCCACCCCCTACACAAACACACACACACACACACACACACACACACACAAACACACACACACACACACACACACACAAACCACACTCACACACACACACACACACACACACACACTCACACTCACACACACTCACACTCACACTCACACACACACACACACACACAAACACTTACACACGCACACACAAACACACCCACACACACACACACACTCACACTCACACACACACTCACACTCACACACACACACACAGAGATGCCAGCTCTGAGGCAGTATACATCTTACTGTTCAAGGTCTGGAACTATAGCAAGATATGTAGCAGCCATTACCATTAGTAGCTGCGTATTAGGAGCTATCCTTTGAGGGGCCAATGCGTTGGACCTTGTGGCTTAACTGTGAAGGATGTCCTCACATTTCAGGTAGATAATTTGAGAGGCAAGAATCTGCAGTTTGTCTCCTTTGTCCCAACCTCGTCGACCAGCTCTCAAATATGACGCGACAGGTATCGTTTGTAAACCGATTAGGATTGAACTTGGGGGTGGGTCACAGCTTACAGCAGCCAATCAGGCCCCGTGTGGAATAATCAAAGCATGCACATGGAATATTGGCAGCTAATGCATCATGTTATGTGGAGAGTGGAACTGGGAGTCTGTTTGTGCAGGAAAGGCATTCATCATTGTTTTATTTCCTCGGCCGCTGACACGAGATATCCTAAAGGGTGTGCGGGCACCAACCGTTTTTAAAAGTAACATCTGAAGCTTGGCATTTATAAACATTAGTGTCTGTGTCTTTATAGACAAATTAATGCATTTGTCTGTAACATCTGGCATGTCTCTCTTGCACAAACTCTTATGGCTGAAATTACAGCAGGCATTGAAACCCGACAAATGCGGGGCGCGTGTGCATTTTTGAATATAACTGCCTCTATAATGTACCGGCTGAACAACAAATTGTCTCGTAGCCTCTTTTGCTGCACCTATACATCCACGAGCAGCAATAAATCACCACGACTACACAAAACAAATGTCTCTGGCTACAGTCGTGTCTTCTCAGTTCCTCTCTTCATTCTTTTTCAGGTAAAAGTTAAGTAGAAGTTTATGCAGAATTTGCATATGAGTCTTTTGGATTCATGACCGAGGAACAAATGAAATGATGTCACAGGTCTGGTTTTTTTTCCATAGGGGGTGAGGATAAAAAATTAAAAAAAAAAAAAAACTTTTATGGCAACTGAGGTGAGAAAATGCAACAGAGTCTGGGCTTAACACGAACAGATTTACTGCAAATTAGATCATCCATCAGCACAGTGTGTGCGTTTGCTGGGCAAAGGCACTGTGGAGTGGGGTTCGGAACTGCTGTGTGTGTGCGTGTGTGTGTGCGTGTGCGTGTGTGTGTGCGTGTGTAGACCCTCCGTGTGAAAAATGAGAGACTTGTCAACCGCAGGGCTCTGGCTTAACTCTAAAATCATATGATGGAACTCTCTAGAGCTTTTGTGCTCTCACATCCCCCCCCCCCAAGCTCCGCCATCTTTCAACTTGTGACTCTCCACTAAATCTGACTCCTGAAGGTGTGGTGGTTTACAAGTCGCTGGAATAATAGCAGTACACAGATAAATATAACTGACAGTTTTATTCATCATTGAGATATCCTTTACTCAGGGTAGAAGGCTTGTGGGTATGTGTGTGTATGTATATATGTATGTATGTATGTGTATATGTATATATATGTGTGTGTGTGTGTGTATATTTTCTCTGGCCCTGAGGGAAGGGTGTGAAATGCTGTATTAACTCTTAAAAATGATACTGGTTTTCTGTTGCGACAAACAGAAACGTTAATCGACGTTTAAACATTTATAATGGCGCACTGAATATGTTTATTCATAGACATCAAAGGATGAGCTTTTGAATGAGGTGGATGAGGACAAGTGTGTTCACACTGCCTGTCCAGATTCCTCGGGAGGAAACATGGTACGTGGCTTTGTCTTCACCTCTCTTACACATTCTCCCGTCTTATCTCCTCAGCTCTCAGCACTCCACGTGCGTCTGTGCGCGTGTGCGTGCGAACGTGCATGCGAGTGCGCATGATGGGATGCATTCAGTTCATTTGCCTGTTCAGGAGAAATATCACATTTATAGCGCTCATTCATAACACATAGGATTTAACACTGGCTCTCTGCTTCTGGGGTCAAATAAGGAGTCCAACCTACATTTTTTTTTTAATTTTATTTATTTTATGTGTAAATATTTGCTCCGTGGAAAATAAATAACCTCCTGCTGCTTTTTTACTACTTTTTTTTGTTGTTGTTGTTTTTGTTTTTTTGTTGTTGTTGTTGTTGTTTTTGTTGTTGTTGTTTTTTAGAATTTGCCCTTTAAGTGCCCTCAGGCAAGAGAGACAGAGGACAGAGTCACCTTACGGAAATATCTTTATCAAACAAGGTAAGCAACCCCCACTGTGTTCTAATTATGGTCCATTGCTGTGTAAATATGCTTTAATAATCTGGCCAAAATTAGCTGCAGGCTGCAACGTGTTAAGGATACCCAATGAGGGTAATTTGTTTATGGACATACTGTAGTAATATTTCAGTGTATGTTTCAGTAGGTGTTTTAGCTCTGTTTCTGTTACCCTCACTGAAATTAATACCCGTGGGCCCACTCTGAAGTCTATTAAATGGTCTGTAATAGTCAGAGATGCTAGATTAATATACAGTTTTATGATGCACAGTTGAGAAAACCATAGGTAGCGTTAGACCTACTGTCAGAAAAATGTGGTTACATGTTTAGTTGTTTCACATTAGGCCATTTTTGGAATCTGAGAACAAATTGAGGAACAGATATTGATAGGTTGATCTCTGATTGGTTTGTTTTCAGTGGGTGCGTTCAAGTCCCAATTTGAAGGAACACTTAGTCATGTGGTTGTTTGTCAAATGCCTGTGATGTGCCTATTTGTTTTTTCTTTTTTTTGTGCCCGTCTAACATGACTCTTACAGGATTTAAAAGCTTAATAATCGTTGGCGTTGCACTTGTTCGAAGCTCGCTTAAAACTTTTTAGGCGCGTTACTGGCTGATGGATTGTCTCGTAAAGGCATCTATCTCTGCCTTCTCTTACAAAGGGTGATAACAGTCAAACGGATCTGAAAACTGCATTAAGATGCCAACACGTCTAAAGAAAGCGTTCGCTTTGTTCCGTAATGGGCTTTTCGGTCGTAAACTTTAGTAAATTGACATTTGTGTAAATGCGTCTCTGGCGAGTTGTCAGTCGGCGTTTACGTGCACTTTGGGGAGGCGAGATCCGGGATGAACCGATGAACTTTTAACCTCAGCGTTTTTCCTAACGTTTAGCGGATAGCCATACACTAAAAGCTGGACCAAAAAAATCGCCCGAGGCATTTAGTTTGAGAGACCCCCCCCCCCCCCGCCTCCCCCTTTTTTTATTATTATTATTTTTTTTTTTTTTACCGCAGGGCTAAAAAACTCTATGCGCATCCTGAAACGGTTGACATTTCTGATGGACACTCATGGAGCTGAAATTTGAATTATTAACGACGCAGATGGCCAGAAAGTCTGGTCAGGGTGGAAAAGAATAGCACTATTCAGAATGGCCTTTTTCTACTTTTAGGAATCCTGCCGAATTGGGATTCAGCTTTGATGTATTAGTCATGATATGTCAGTCTTGTGCAATTACTGACAACAGCATTTGATCATTAAATATCAAAAGCGTTTGAATTTTACATAAATATGCCGCGCGTGAATGTGTCACAGAGTGACGAACGCTCCTATGAACAGAGCGTTTCATTCACCTGCTGAATGAAAATTTGTTTTCCCTTTTACAACCCATTTTTACTGACATGGAGCGAGACAGAGAATCATGGTTGTGATCAACTGTTTAAAATAAGGAACAGGTTGTAATCCTATACAATGATTCAGCAGACACAAAAGTTGTCGTTGCCAAGCGACAAATGGTCAAATTCGCCGAATAGCAAACATGATTGATCCTGTCTATTTCAACTATTGTAGACCACACGAAGACTCAGACTGAAGTTTAAAAAATCTTGATGTTAAATTTGTTGAAACGTCACAACAATTTAGTCATTCAACCCCGAGAAGGGCACTACGTTGAGCATCAAGTGTATGTTATGTTTTAACATATGGATGATTGTCGTAGATGTCAAGTCGGTGGGGGGCAACTTCAGTTACGATTAGCGAGCTTTAAATACGTCTTTGGTCTTTACAGCTCATTCTGATTGTACACTAGTGAGCTGACACTCCGGGTGGAATTAATTTGCCAATCGCTACCTCCTCAACAGTTTTAAAACTGTGGTTTTATTTTGCAATTGTAGTGGAAGTTGACTGCAGTCAGTCAACGATCTGAGAGTTTCAGTTGCACCTCAGAATTCAAATTTAGTCACTTTATATGATAATTCACACACAAGGAACACAAGCTGTAACAGACACTGCGAGAATGCAATGTTGATCAACACTGAGAGAGAAGTTTGCCGAATGAATATACAGGAGATCTGACGGCAGCATCGCGGCGCAACAATTCCCTGATCTCGTCTTCCAACACTTCTTCAGAGGTTGCAGTAGGTACTCGACATGATTAAGAAAGAAAGCTCCATTTATGACTCTGCAGATGCCGTTGCTAAGGCAAAGGAATTCTGGGCCATGTTTTTTTCCCTTTTATAATTGCTACTTGTGCATTAATGTATGCTAATTATGTGGGTCGCCAACGAAAGCAAGGCAAACAGGATGTGGTAGAGGGGACGGACAACAGCTAAATTGCTATAATGAAGTAATTAATCAGTCGATGTCTAGAGTTTCCCGCTAACACAACACAGTAATGAATTCGGGGCATAATTTCGCTTCTGTAGCTATACAGTAGTTTTTCTATTCGCTGACGCGAGGTTTACCACGACCATCTCCTTGTGTCAAAATTGGCAAGCGAAAGAAAATACGAGTTTTAATTTACGCTAATCTACTCACAGTCTTAGATTGTCATGAATAATAAAACTGTTGCTGAGATGGGTTTGTTTTTCACGGATGCCAAGGTCCATTATCAAATATTGACCATCCGCCCAAAAAAGGTTTTAATTTGTGTGTGAGAGAGAGAGGGAGAAAGAAGGAAAGAGTGAAAAAAAAACATCCTGGGATTCGACTCATACTAAGTGTCCGTACTGCGGAAGACTCTTTTGATCATCGGTTTGGATGGCACGAGGGGTTCAAACTTTTGGGTCAGGCATTTGCGGGTTGCGTTATTTATTTATTTATTTATTTATTTCAAAGCCCAGTAAACAGCCCCAAGCAGACTTCCCAGTAAACCAATATCGAGAAATGTCACAGAGACAGCTAATTCTCAGCACTGTCGTGTGCCAAAGGCCCAGTGACATTTATTGTAAACACTCGGCAGATAAACAGATGTTTACCAACATTATGACTGTATTTATTGCTATAAAATGTGTTTGACTCACAGACAGCTAACCCTCAACTGTCTCCTCATGTTTGTTTATTTATTTATTTTAAAGTGGATTATGCGATTACTGTTTTATTAAACGAAGTGTCTGACCCTGTAGGAGGTTAGTGCGAGCCTTGAGACAGGGACGGGGTTACTCTCAGCTCCTGCAGAGGGAGGAGCAGGAGAAGCTCCAGAGGGAGAGGAGGAGGAAAGAGGAGAGGAGACACATAAAACTCAGACCTCCTCACCGCTCCTCAGACCGGGACACAGACAGCGATGACCGGGAAGGGTCAGTGTTCTCAGTGTTATTGGAAGGAAAAAAAAGAAAGAAAGATCTTTAATGCCTTCCTGTTCAAGCTGATGTTAATGTCACAACACAGTCGTGTTGAGCGCACATTTTGGTAGTCTGCAGGTTCACTGGTTTTCATACCAAACTTTAATACACTTGCACTCTGTATAAAAGCCCACTGGCCACTGGCCAGTAGGTGAACAGTGTGAATATGTGTTGGCTTTAGCAGAGAGCACACACGGGCCTTTGTCACACTTCTAAGTCCTTTTCCACTCACGAAGTGGAGTTGCTGCCTGCAAACTCTGTCCAAAATGAACAAGTCCTGAAGCTCAGTTTCAGATACACTGCAGCCAGAACAATGCTGATAGACTAAGAGCATTTTTATCCAATTAAAAAAAAAAAGTGCTTTTTTTTTATCTATAATGATCTTATTTATTTTGATATGTTTTTTTTTTTTTTCTCGTTTCCCTCAGGCAGACCATTTCGGCCGCGTCGTCGCAGACACGGCGAAGGACGATGCCGTCTTCTCGTCCTTTCACTCCCGTTCATCATTCACTGATCTCCCAAAAGCCTCACGAAGTCCCACAGTAAGTCCCACAGCACGCCTCTCTGGAAAACGCCTTCTCCAGAAAACATTAGACGAGTCTGTCAGCGCTCGGAATCCACCCTGTTCTGTACCAATTCACACCCTCACTCCACAGATACTCCCTGTGTTTCCCCAGAGAGGTGGGGGGGGGGGGTGGAAAAATCCCCTTTCATTAATTTCTAAGGAGTTGACTCGTAACATCCACTTACCTCAGTTGTTTTCGTAATAGCTGACAGCATCTGGTTCTGCCTTCTGCCGGGAGGGGAGACGGGCGTGTGGTGGTTATTATCGGGAGAGAGACTGGGAGTCCTGCCGGGACGCTGACGTTTAATTAAAATGATTTTGTGACTCAAGTTGCACAAGTTCTGTCTTTTAAAGTGCGTTGTTCTTTCTCCCCCCCCCCTTCTCTCTCTCTCTTCTTCTCTCCCTCTCTCTCTCCCTCTCTCTCTCCCTCTCTCTCTCCCTCTCTCTCCCTCTCTCTCTCCCTCTCTCTCTCCCTCTCTCTCTCTTCTTCTCTCTCCCTCTCTCTCTCTCCCTCTCTCTCTCGCTCTCTCTCCCTGCTTTTATGAGCATTTATTTTATTGGTCAGCAGTGAACTGTGTATATGAGGGGTTATTGGCTCATTCTTTTATTGATCTTTTCCTCTATATCTCAGATGTGAACTCAGTGCAACGTCCTTCAATGGCCCAGTATTCAAAGTCTGAGTAACCTCACTCCTTCTAAACAGAAGGAGTTACAGGCAGTTTAAAATGAGCATGCCAGGAAACAGAACGGTCAAAAGGTGAAAGGGTCAGTGAAAAAGGACAAAGGGTATTTACCTTTGTTTTCTTTTCTTTTTTTCTTTTTTTATTAATTCCCTAGAAAAATGAAAATGGAGGACAGCACAACAGTGATGTCATAGCGGCAGCCACAGAACCTCTAGCCGGGAGCCGGAAGAGCTTTGAGTTTCCCGTAATCAGCAAAAATTTCGACCTTAACGCCAGTGTTTTTTTCTCCTCCCTCAGAGTTGTAAAATGTTCTTCACTCCGTGGCTTTATATTAGAGAAAGTACATCAAGGATACCTCAGTATTACTATCCAACAGAGAATAAAAGGGTTCAGTGGTACAGACAGTAGCAGCTGAAAAGAGTGGCCTTTTTTCTGTTGTCCTTCAGCATGTCGTTTTATTAGTCTATGCATTAAATGCCCACTGCACCCAAATGCTCTGGTTCTCCTGCTTTTAGGTTAGTCTCTTCAGAGGTTTCCACAGGGTACAGGAATTTGATTATTCTTCTGTGCTGTGCTGTGAGAGATGCTACGCTTAACTATGATTGTGTGAATGTCCCTGAGCTGTGAGTGTATCTGGACTGACAGTCAAACACAGCTTGATTTGTCTTTTGAATAAATGGATGGATCGAAATGGCGAGCAGAAAAACAAACTCGTCCACCGAACACAAGAACGTTTCTTATCACCGCCCGATCCGTAATGCTCAGAACTCCTCTTTTTTTTCCATCCCTCTCTTACCGTCTCGATCTCCGTGTGCGGTTTTAGAGAGATCTTAGTTGGTGGTGAGGTTGGCAATGGAGTAGCAGAATGCGTCCTGTAGGGGGAGCGCTAAACTCACAGTGTGCTCACCGTTAATCAAGGTTTGCACGCTCCTGCGTCGACGGGGCTCTTAACGGCTGACGGAATTCGATTGGTGTCACACGCTTTTCTTCTTTGTTCTCCTTTCTCTTTTTTTTTTTTCACCGCAGGTTGATGTCGCTTGTTACCGAGTGACATTCCAGGAGAACCAGCTGTTCATTTAATTCAACAAAAATCTGCATACGTACTTAACACGTTTTTTGTTTTTTTTTAAATCAATGACTGGTCTTTATTTCTTGATTCAGATTCAACCTTGATGATGCCCACGAGTCACGGACTCCTCCCGCAGATGCAGGAACCTGGTTTTTCTTTCTCTCCCCTCTTTCCAGTTTTCAGGCGCTCTCAACGCCGACTACAAAACCGTTATTGAATGTTTTGTTGGCGCGTTTGAGTGCACCGGCTTAAATATTTTCTCTCTATTATGCCGACGGAGCTCGCTCTAAGAGAACACAACTGATAGAAGAAATAAAACACCCTCTACTCCTCTATCCCCCCCTCCTCCATGCCACCTCCTCACCCTCACGCAATCTCTCATCGTGCATCTTGTAAAGTGTTGGCAGAAAAGCCATTTATTGCGCATTTCTCCCTAAGACTGTCTGTCAGCATAATTGTCTGCATTTTTTTTTTTTGTCCCCAGCATATTTTCATCCACAAAAAAAAAACATATCGATTTCTAGAATAATTGCCCAGTCAGGAGGAGACCATGCAGTTATCCTTATAATGGCTGGTCTCTTTTCTGACACACAATATTCACAGCAGATTCCCCACTGTTAGACTTAAAGACTGTGTTTTCTAGCTAGTCATTAATTTATTCGTGTATTTCTTCCCCCCCCTCTCATATTTTTTTTCTCTTTTCTTCTATTTTTTTTGGGGTTTTTTTGTAAAATAAGGGAGCAGATTTTTCGTCAGCTCTGCTGTCTGAACTGGCTTTTGGAGGTGCTGACTCAGAAACACTCGGGAAGGTCGGGACCCCTGACCTCCTGCTGGGATGTGAAGTAAGTCGGACAGTATTTTGAGATCCAGATATCTTGGAATGTGTTCATTTGGATCTGAGGGGCTAAGGGCAGTCGTGAGTACTGTCCCAGGGTACAGCGGATGCAGATGCTGTTGCTAAGCAGCAGGAGTAAAGCCCAGAGTGAAGAGTGCGATTTGTTAGTGTAGTATTGCGGGGCCTAAACTCTCGCATTCTCAGGTGGTGTCAGTTCCAAATATGGAAAAAAAAACCCAAAACAAAACAAAAAAAGAAAAAACAGAAAAGAAAATACACCCAGATTCATCAAGCTACAACAGTTTGGTTCAAAAATGCACCAGAAAATATACCCAGAATTCAAAGTCACTCTCTCTGATAGTGGAGGTCACCTCCTCTTTGTTTGTTTGTTTGTTTGTTTGTTTTCAGTTCTGTGTAAACATAATGCGGGCTATGTGTAGCACAGGTTGCAGGTCACAGGTCACTGAGTAGATGGCAGGTCAGCAGAAGGGTCAGGGATTAGAGAGGCGTGAAGACAAACTCTTACATAGAAACGAACCCAGGTGAATTAAAATGACTGCCCACGTCCCGGCGGGTCGCCGGGCAGATTAACGGATGGATGAGAAGAAGTGGATAGAGAGAGAGAGAGAGAGAACAGCAGTCAGTCTCTCAACCTATTCCCAGCGAGGACCTCAGTCTGGCCCCGGCCATGAATCCAGTCTCTTATATTATTTTAGGCTTTTATACAGGGAGAAACGCAATCCAAAGACCTCGGAGGATATTACCCAGAATGATCAAACCTTACGGGCATTTAAAAACAAGAAACTGGTGCTTTTGGGTGGTTTGTTTTGTTTTGTTTTTTTGGTCTTTCTTATTGCCTTTCCTTTATTTTTTTGTCGAGGTGACAAATGATTTTGATAATATCTGGAGCCTGAGGAGTGTTTTATAGGAGGGTAAAGTCATAATTAATCTGTCACTTTCAGCCTCTGTCTGTGGTCTTTTTCTCTCTCTCTCTCTCTGAGGAACCCCGGCTGCGGACGCGCGACAATAAAAACGCTGAACAAAGAAAAGGCAGCGCAGGCCAAGTGGGAGCAGTTTGTCGCTGCGCCAAAGGTTCTCTCTCTCTCTTTTTCTCTCTCACTCTCTCTTTTTCTCGCTCTCTCTCTCTCTCTCTCTCTTTTTCTCTCACTCTCTCTTTCTCTCGCGCTCTCTCTCTCTCTCTTTTTCTCTCTCACTGTCTCTTTCTCTCGCTCTCTCTCTCTCTCTTTTTCTCTCTCACTCTCTCTTTTTCTCGCTCTCTCTCTCTTTTTCTCGCTCTCTCTCTCTCTCTCTCATTTTTTTTTTTAAAACTCTCTCTTTCTCTCGCGCTCTCTCTCTCTCTCTCTCTTTTTCTCTCTCACTCTCTCTTTCTCTCGCTCTCTCTCTCTCTCTCTTTTTCTCTCTCACTCTCTCTTTTTCTCGCTCTCTCTCTCTTTTTCTCTCTCACTCTCTCTCTCTCTCTCTCTCTCTGACTGTCTCTCCTTTTCTCTCTCCCCCTTCCTTGCTCTATGCTCTATGTCTCTTTCTCATTTCACAAATCACCTGTTTTGCTGGAGGCTTGGCATCAGTGGCTTTTCCATTTCTATCTCTCACTCTCTTGCTCCACACACACACACACACCTGTGTGTGTGTGTGTGTGTATCTCCTTCTCTTTCTCTCTCTCTCTCTTGCTGTCTCTCTCTCTCTCCCTCTCTCTCTTTCTCTCTCTCTCTCTCACTCCCTTTCCTTTTGTTTTTGCCAAATCACCTTTTTCTTGAAATGTGGAAAATGTTGTTTTTAGGTTTTGTTTTTTGTGCTGAATTTTGGAGGCGTTAAGAGCCTGGCACTGGGTTTTATATGCCTGCCATTATAATGGGAATCAAAGCAAAACAATGCCATGCATTATATTACATTGTGAAATATACCACAATATTTCTGCACCTGAGTTGAAGCATATTCTGTATATGGAGTAATTTGAGGTTTACTCACACACACACACTCTCACTCAAATGTACAGGCAGACACAGGTACACTCCTGTGTATATGTGTATTTTTAACTCTCTGTCTCTTTCTCTCTTCACAGTCACGTAAAATCAGCTACAGGGTTTCCCGTGCTCCATCTGGGCAGTGTCACCCACGGAAACCCTCCTCCCTGCCGGGCGTGTCCTCCCTGGCCACCACACCATCACTGGGCAGCCTGTCTTCTCTGGCCCCTGGGTTGGAGGACACGCTGGAGGTTACTGTGGTCAGCGAAGACATGGAGACACTCAGCATGGGCATCTCTGAGCCGGAGCCACCGGTGACTGACTGTACGTAGGTCATCAGAGGTCATGCCGCGCCCTGACACCGACCACATCTGATTGGTTTAAAACATGGGACAGAGTTGTGCAACTGTAGACAAAGGAATACTTTTTTTCTTTCTTTCTTTCTTTCTTTCTTTCTTTCTTTTTTGTTTTCGTAAGAGCTTTTAAGTGGTGTCTTTGACGTGAGATAATGTATGTGAGGAAATAACAGAAGGTTGAGTTTGTTATGAGGAATCTTGGAGCCTAGTGATATTTGTGACAGTGAGAGTTGGCGTGCGCATGCATGCGTGCGTGTGTGCATATGTATATATGTATGCGTGTGTGTCTGTCTGCATGACTGTACGGTCTGTTGTGTTTGTGTGTGTGTGTGTGTGTGTGTTGTGTGTGTGTGTAGGGGCATGCATGCACGCGTGTATATGAGAGATTAAGTAGGACTCTAAACACTCAAACACAGACACACTCTGCCAGTCCCTCAGTGATAAGGGGGCTCTGTGGCGTCTGGTTCTGGATGGGTGGAGCATAGAATGAGTGCGATCTGTTTCTCATCTTTCTCTCGTCAGCAGCACTGTCACTGGACACACACACACACACACACACACAAAACATATTGTCATAGGAACAACCCATAGCATCGCATTGTGTGTGTGTGTCAGTGGTGTGTGTATATTTATATATTTGAGGACCTATGCCACAATGGACAAATTCACTCTGAGAGACCCTCACTCTGAGGTCAGAGAAGAATAAATTCCCCATCTGCAGACAGACCCCTGTGGACTGCGGAGGTTTCCAGCCTCCTGTACGTAATGAATTAGTCCCATGAGCTCTCTGCCGCTGATCAGAGCTGCTTGTCTGAGAGGGATGAAAGCTACATGCCCTGGGAGGCTAGCTTTGTTTACTAAGTCACCGTTGTTAACACACACACACACACTCTCTCTCGCTCTCTCTGTCAGATGGAAGACCAGGGCACGTAATTGATGAAACCACTAATCCTTAGATTTTTAAAGTTTAATCCTGGCAGCTAAAGATAACTTACTTCGCTTACCATTTGTTGCTGTGGAGAAACTATATGAGGTTAAGGCTGTAGTCTTTAAGTTTGATGGAACTGGAGAATATTCGATTTGTTATAAAGAAATGAACATTGTTAGGCAATATTTTCCAAGGATTATCGTCATTAATCCTCAGTAGGAAACAGTAAACACATTTTTAACCGATATTAAATCCACAGCAGCGAAAAAAGCGGGATCATTATAAAATATGTTTATGGGAAATAATAGCAGGCAATCTGCCTGAGATATTACGCTCTTCATTTTACAAACCCAATTTTAAATATAAACGCTCCCTCGATTTAATTGTCATAGGATGATTCATTTGGGCTCCGTTAATTAAGTCGTACGATTTACACTTGATGTTTTTCAGAACTGCATAACTTTATTGGAAATTCGTTGGGCGGGATATTAAAACAAAGTGCATTTTCGCTCTTCGTTCGTCATACACCATAGTTAATTAGTCATGTTCTTAAGGAGGACGTGCTGAACTTTTTTTTGGGTGCAGTGTTATTGCTGACCAGTAGAGGGGGGTATTGGCTAATTTATTGATGCAACGAATCCTTGGAACGTTCCTGTAAGCTAGGAACATTTACGGCCGACGCTCGAGGGCCCAAAGTCCTGCTGCCTTTTGACCTCACTGGATCGACAGTGGTCAGCATCTACCTTTGAAACAGCTGCGTTCATTCCACAGCCAATCAGGTACATGTCGTGTTTGGTAAAAATTTCGCAGGAGTTACAGAATTCAGGGCCCTGAATCGGGCTCCCCTGCTGCAGACGAAGTCTTTGTAACAGAATTTCCGCTTGAAGGAGTTGTTCGGTTTCACTTGTGCAGCTCGATATGACTAAGTAGTAAATACACATGAGATTGTGTGCACAGAAGAAACTAAACATTCACAAAATAAACGAATGAAGTAAAATTCACCTGAACTCAAAAGTGTTTGTTTGATCAAGAAATAATTTTGGTTTGTCCAGTGAAAACGGCAGCACGATCAAGTTGAAGTCTGGTTTAGCAGGTTGTAAAAGATATTTGCATAAAGTGCACTGAAATTTGTATATCCTCAAGATGAATTCTTTTAGTTCTTAGAGTGTAGGATTGTTCTCTGCTGTCCTGACAAGAATGAGGCCGCTATATTTTTTCCTGGCCCTGAGTGCCTCCATACTGGCTAGTCCTCTTTTAGTACTACCAGAAATTACATGGTTTCGCTAATTGCACTGTGAGTGGAATGCACTCCTGGAATGACCCAGTATAATCTTGGAATAGTTTTGATTTTAAGGAAAAGGGGAAGAAAAAACAGTGAAATATTTTCATCCACCTCAAGTTTTCCCAAGAACTGTAAGGCTCCATTTAAGACGAATTTTGTAATTCATCATAAATGCCGGTGTGAGGAACCGTTTGCTTGTATTGTGTGTATCTGGTAACGTTACAGACCTCCAGAAGCTGTTGGATGAGGTTTACTGGAGTGTCTCCAAAGAACTGAACGGTCCGGAGGGATATTCTGGCTGTGTTAATTACAGGTATGTCAAACCCCCCCCCCAAAAAAAACACACAAAAACAAAACAAAAAAACAGAGTAAAATCAGACTCATTTCCTGTGTCTCCCTCAGTTGTGTAATTCCTTGGCTCTCAATTCTAGTCCTGGGACACACAAGACAAAACACATCTTTACTCTGACTCCAGTACTGACCACACCAGACTTGGCCTCTGTGCTTGTGCTGACTCCTAAGCCTCTGGTCGCTTGACCCAGGTGCACTGGTATTCGGCATGAACCAGAACGAGCTGCCTGCTGGGGCCCCGGGAGCGGATTTGAGGGATACTGATCTAAATACTCAATCTTAGATGACCTAGATCTGTGTGAAGGCCAAAAAAATGGCTCTTGATATGAGCTTTTCAGATGAGAAAAGCTAAACCAAAAAAAAATCTAAAAAAAATAAATAAATAAAAGGTGTGAATGTCTGTAGGGCATTAGAGTAGTGTGCAAACTTTCAGACTGGACACAAGTGCCTTTGAACCAGTCAGTTTGTTGTATCCGTCCATTCCCGCTCTGTTTTAACACTGCGTGCCGTTTAGTTTTCAACACGTCCTGAAACAGGCTTGTCTTTGCAGTTTGTTCTCTCCTAGACCAGGCCCGGAGAAACAGGAGACCACAGACAGAGGGAACGCGGAACCTCCACGACCAAAGAGGTGTGTCTGTCAACCGCTTATTCTGTTTATCAGTCCGTCTGATCAGCACAGCACAGACTCTCTTCATGCTACAGTGTATGTGTCTTACGCTCTCCTAACACACATACTTTGATCTTAATAGAGGAAACTGCCAGAGTAGTGCTGAGTTAAATAACTGAGATGTTATGAAAGTCATATACAGCAATGTTAATGGTAGTCAAATGGCTGAGTTGTGTATGTTCTACAGAATTTGCTGTCTTCATAGGGTAATTTACCAATGGCGCATCAACAATTGCGCTTTGTTGAAGTGCAGTTGTCTTTTGGCTGTAATTGAGGGGTTTTTTGGGGGATTTTTTAATCAAGGATTTAGCCAATGAATAATTTGTGTAACATAAGCTGTTGTCGTTTGAGTGTCTCTAATCTAATACCACATTGCTCCACATGCATATTGCACACGCATGAAGTAAGCAGTCAGTCTTCCCTTTTGTTTTTTATCTGTAGTAGTTCCGCTGTCAGACAGATCTCCGGTGACAGTGGTGTGATCCGCAGGAAGTCGGCCGTAACGCGGCGTTCCGACAAAAACCGCCCGGAGGAGCTGATCCAGAGTTTGATGGACAGTCTCATCTCCAGTCCCAGGTGAGGGAGTGTCCGGACCTCAGCTGGGTTTGGTTCCACTGGGTTGCCACGGCCACAATCCCTTTGAACCACAGTGGAAAATTGTAAAAACCAAATTGGGAGGCGTGGGAGAAAATGCCATGTGAAATCACGTATATTCCTCCGCGTATATTACGTATATTATGCGTCTGTTGTTTGGCAGTGGCGCATCGCAGGTGCTTGAAAGCACCTCTAATCTCATAAAAGTTGCAAGATTAAACATTCATGCAGCACAGGGATGGTGACGCCATTCTTTTTCCCACAATGCAGCAGGAAAGGGCAAGTCAGCAGGGTCCAGAGAAGCCAGAGGCAGCGTGGAGCAGGCTTTTCACAACAGGTCGCGACATCGGTGACCACCAGGCTCAGAGTGAGAGAAGCAGAGGCTGACGACACGGCAGAGAGACCCTACAGCACACACTGGTCTGTGACGTTTTCACAGCTCCTCAAATGTGTGTGTACGTGTGCGTGTGCGTGTGTGCGGGGGGGGTGGTATGTTTGTGGGTGAGAGGGAAGAGAGATGGAAAGAAAGAGAGAGAATGTGTGTGCGTAAGAGAGAGAAAGAGACTGTAGTGTGTGTCTGTTTCTAAATGTGTGTGTGTGTGTGTGTGTGTGTGTGTGTGTGTGTGAGAGAGAGAGAGAGACTGCATTATTTTATAGAATGCAGAGCATGCCGAAGTACATGCATGTGTGGGTGAGAGAGAAAGAAAGAGAGAGCAACAGAGTGTGTGTGTGTGAGAGAGAGAGAGGGAAAGAGAGAGAGACTGTGTGTGTGTGTGTGTGTGTGTGTGTGTGTCTGGGTGAGTGAGAGAGACTGTGGTGTCTCTTTATGTGTGAGAGTACATGCATTTGATAGACCGCAGGAACTAAAGTGTGTCTGTGTCTGTGTGTCTGTGTGTGAGAGTATCATAAACCACAGACCCTACAGCAGTCAATGGTCTGTGCATTCTCTACAACTCCACATTCTGCAGCAGAACTGCTCTGAAGTGAATGTGTGTGTGTGTGTGTGTGTGTGTGTGTGTGTGTGTGTGTGTGCACGTGTGTGTGCACGTGTGTGTGTGTGTGTGTTTCTACCCATCAGGCTGTCAGCATTGCTCTGCAGTCTGCCTGTGACCATGCTGTCAGATGGAAAGATTCACTGTGTCGTGGACAAACTGAGTCTCTTCACCAGAGAGCCCACGCTCCGGGTCCCTCCTCACGTCTTCCTCAGGGTCCTAAACTCCCTCCACCCCTGGGAACTCTGCTCCCCAGACCTCTGCGTCGCCATCGAGGTCTTTCATCACTCACAGACACCCAGGCAACACACCCCCAGCCACCCACACAGGCCCAGACAACACACCCCAAACTGCCTATTAGGGATCATAAAGGGGGTCTCAAACCATCAGCCTAGGGGGGTCATTTTTTATTATCCGTATTTTCATTTTGTTTTAAGGTAATTGCATAGTTTTCTTAGTGGGCTGGTTGCAGAACAGGACTGTAAAATGGGCTTTTTATTTCCCATCCGCAGTCATAAAACCGGGCTTGTAACTGGGAAACGGGACGACCCAAACAACCTGACTGCAACACATTACAAGCAGTGCTAGATCTGAACGTGCTGTCGTCTGTCATTGACAGAGAAGATTCCCTGTCCTTTACAAAATGCCTCTTTCTAAACCTAAATGACAAACTGACCTGGAGCATAGACGTTTTTAAAAAAGGCAGACAGCTGACTGTTTTGCGGTTGACTCTAACACAGCCTTCGTCTGCCTGATCTGCAGAGAGAGAAAGTGGCAGTCCAGAGGGATGATCATCTCAGGTGGCAGTGCCCTGCTGAACATGGTGAGCAGGACATTAGGTGTGAGGGAGAGGGAGAGATGCGTCACTCAGCCTCCGAGAGGCCTGTCCGTGCAGCGGAGGCTTTTCCCACCTCAGTCGAAGCGGATCTGGCCCCTCCGACTCCGCAGAAGCACTGCCGGGTTCTCGGGAACAAGCGCAGCGCCAGAATTCACTAGGACTTAAATGCTTAAATGACTGCACATGGCTCGAATTCGTAGTTGAAAGGGAAAAAAAAACACGGGGGATTTTTTTTTCTTTCTTTTTTTCTCGATGCAATTGTTCAAGCAGCCCCCATTAGAGAGGACCACCTGGTCTGTGGGACCCCTGGTCTGTGGGACCCCTGGTAATCTGAGTTTGAGACCCCTACTTTTACACATCCAATCACATTCACGTTAGGAAGTGACCACAGGAGAGAAAGATAGAAGTAGTTATTAGAGCAGCGGCTTTCTATAAATGGCACATCAATATACAATTAGAATGAGATCTGTCTGTCTATCTATCTGTCTATCTGTCTGTCTATATATCTGTCCTTCTGCCTCTCTTTCTGTCTTTCTATCTGTCTGTTTATTTGTCCGTGCTCACATTTTTTTCTCTTTTTTTTTTTTTTGTCTGTCTTCTGCTCTGTCTCTCTGTGCTGTAGATGGTCCGAGAGAACGCTGTGAAGATGAGGAGAGAGGAGTATGACGCCTGGCTCAGGTCCAGAGTCAGTGTGCCACAGTCAGAGAAACCTCCATGTCAGGTCCACGTTCTAACCCAACAGGTCCAGAGTCAGTGTGCCACAGTCAGAGAAACCTCCATGTCAGGTCCACGTTCTAACCCAACAGGTCCAGAGTCAGTGTGCCACAGTCAGAGAAACCTCTATGTCAGGTCCACGTTCTAACCCAACAGGTCCAGAGTCAGTGTGCCACAGTCAGAGAAACCTCCATGTCAGGTCCACGTTCTAACCCAACAGGTCCAGAGTCAGTGTGCCACAGTCAGAGAAACCTCCATGTCAGGTCCACGTTCTAACCCAACAGGTCCAGAGTCAGTGTGCCACAGTCAGAGAAACCTCCATGTCAGGTCCACGTTCTAACCCAACAGGTCCAGAGTCAGTGTGCCACAGTCAGAGAAACCTCTATGTCAGGTCCACGTTCTAACCCAACAGGTCCAGAGTCAGTGTGCCACAGTCAGAGAAACCTCCATGTCAGGTCCACGTTCTAACCCAACAGGTCCAGAGTCAGTGTGCCACAGTCAGAGAAACCTCCATGTCAGGTCCACGTTCTAACCCAACAGGTCCAGAGTCAGTGTGCCACAGTCAGAGAAACCTCCATGTCTAACCCAGCAGACTGTTAAAGCCTGGTGATGCTATCTCTTCTCCTCCCTCCCTTTCTCCCTCCCTCCCTCCTTCTCTTTGTCTGTCTGCGTGTGTGTGTGTGTGTGTGTGTCTTTCTCTCTGCCCATTATTTGTTTGTAAATCCTGTTTGACTTTTACGCTCCTTTTGGGAGTTCACCTTAACTGAGCCAGTCGAACAAAACAGCTTCTTTCTTTTTTTTCTTTTTGTCTTGCCACCCAGTGTGTTTGCTTTTCAGTCATAGTACACCCATGTTTGACCCTTTGTCTGTTTCCCAAGTCAGCCAAGCCGGCTCGGCCAACTAATCCAACTTAGTCCATTACCTGAACAGGTCGAGTTCACAGGGCGGTAACTGACTCCAATAAGGTCAAATCAGATAATACATTTTGCACAGAGAATAATTTTTAGTCAGTTTATGACACTGATTTAGTTGGGGCTTTTTGAGTTGATTCTCAGGAATGTTCTGATGTGTGTTTGAGATGAACTTCAAAGGAAAATGTAATCAGGTTTGGTTTTGTTGTACTGGGGTGTTTGTGTGTGTTGTTTGTATGTAGGCCTGCATTTGCCTATGTACATGCATGTTTGCATGCAATTTAATTTGTGTGTAATATAGTTTGCGCTTTATTAAAATACTTCTGATAAGGTAAAACACTGTATCGTTCTTATCAACTTTACAAACTGTACTTGACGTTAAGATTGAATAGAGTTTTTTTTTCGCCTCACAAAGCAAAGTTTTCTATCTGTTTGCGATAAGCTGTTCTGTTTGCTTCACTCTGGGCAGGAGGTCCCTGTTCCCTCATGCTTGTGGGTGGGGTCAAAGATCAAATAGATACACAGAGGGTCACAGTGTAGTTAAAGGTGACTGAGATGGAGGGGGGGGGGGGTTCCAGAAATTTCTTGAATACCTGACGGTCTGACTCATACACCCTGTTATTGTCCAGATGTTACTGTTCTAGGTCTTCCCCCCCAATTAAAAACTACACTGGGTCAAGGTGGAAATGCTGCCAGTTGGTTTAAATACATTGTTTAAATAAGCTGGAGACATGGAATCACTTAGTCAGCAACTTATAGCAAGACTCTGAAGTCAGTGACTTAGAAATGTGCATGCTAAACCATCCCTAACAGCACCACAGATAGTAGATCCATTATCAACTCAGAATGTCAGAAGGTTTAAAGTAAGAAACATGTTTAAAACAGGAATACCTCATTCTTAAGTCTTAAGACAGGAGAGAGAGAAGTGTGAGAGACTGTGTAGTGTGTGTGTGTGAGTGTAAAAGAGAGAGTGAGTATATGAAGAGGGGATGGGTGATAGGGAGAGAGAAAGAAAGAGTGTGTGTGTGTGTGTGTGTGTGTGTGTGTGTGTGAGGGAGAGAGAGAGAGAGACTGTGCAGTGTTTGCATGTGTTTGTGTGTGCTTTCTGAGAAGTCAGGCGTGTCCTTGTGTGTTCTCTGCCCACACTGCCAGTAGCACACACACACACACACACACACACACACACACTCGCCTCCTGTGGAAAGTTCAATATTGACTCCACAATTACCAGCACTGGACTATATCCCCACAGAATTCTGAACGTGAACTTGGGATTAAATGAATGGAAAAAAAAAAAAAACCCCAAAACATTTTCCAATTTCCAGTTAGTACAAATGAAGAAATCCAATCCGTTCACCGAAAACAACTCCTGTCCCCGATGACGTGTTTGTTTATAGTGTTCTCTTTGTCCCAGAGCCGCAGCGCGATAACATTCGGCCTTTACGTGTCTAAATGTCACACAGCTTCATCTGCAGTAACTAACTCGTGTTATTAATCTTTTCATTATGAGATTCTGTGTCAAAGACGGGTGTGATCTCAGAGTTCATTCACGACGTTGTTGCCAGGTGTGCTGTGTTTAAAACAAAAAAAAAAAACAAAAAAAAAAGGCATTGAGTCAGATTAGTGGAGAATTATCCTGTGTGCACTGGCAGCAGGAACTTTCACTTCTATTACCAACAGGAAGTTGCACTTGCAGAAACTCTTAAACAAAGACACAAAAGCCTGTCGCTGTTTTCGCTCTCATAAACGTTAGAAAGCCGGCGTTGACATTCGTCGAGAACTCTGTCAGGTTTTTTTTTTTTCTTTGTGCTGGACAAGTGGCGGTATCCACGAGAGCCCTTTAGCTAATGATAGTAGTAATCATTAGCTAACCTATCTCTGTGATACCCGTTGACCCTGCCTTTGACATGGTCACCGTGACAACCTCCAGGTAACACGTTCCTGATGAAGCAACCCTGACCTTGGGTTATCGACATGTGAAACTGAAATAGCAGCACAGAATCCACATGTGTGTCGTTCTCAGAGCAAAATCAACACAGATTTGTCCTTAAATCATGGAGAATACAAACACACACACATTTTATGTAAAACCACTTGTAGAAAAGTGTGTTCTGCTGTTACGTTGTTATTGTTACCTGGTAATTTGGGTACTGTAGTTTACAGTGCTCATTTCAAAGACAGGGTATTTCAAATGTCAAATATATGTGTTGTAAAGTTGTTGTCCCCTTTAAGAAACTTGAAAGGTCTACTGAAGGTGTTTGTCAATAACTCTCACCCTCTTATTTGTTCGGCTTGTGTGACTTTTATGACTAGTACGAGTTAGTCAGGTGCTGGAATGCCATAGTTCAAAGTTCACTCTCTTTACCGGCATTCTTTGGCACTTGTTCAAAAGATAAACTGGTAAACATCAAGAGTTTCCTGTCAGTGCAGCAGTGCCAGATCCAGTCTTTGCCTCTGAAGGTTGAGTATGTTTTTAAAAAAATTGTAATTTCCCAGTGAACTTCCTCATTCTCTCTCTGGTGTTCCATACTCATACGAACAGAAACATTTCAGTGAGGAGATGAGCGAAATCTATCAAAAAAAAATCTTAAAACAATCAGACTGCAAACCCATGTTATGTCCTTGTGAGAACAGATACATTTAAAGCATAGGTTTACATACCAGTTTACACAAAGAGAGATCAAAGACACAGACACAGACACACACACACCCTTCAGGGCTAGTCTAAAGACTGTCTTTGGCAGCCTAACCTTAAATCTCAGACTTGTAAGTAGCCATAAATTGCTTGGCTGTACCACAAATTCTGTAAACGAGTCCCTGTGTAGCCCCCTTGCCCCCCACCCCCCAGCAGCCTGAGTGCTCTGATCATGTGTATTGAAGCTGTAACCACTCATCTGTCGGCCCCGTCCCGCGTGCCCTGGCAAGTTCTCTGACTCACTCATGCAACCGCATCTGTCATCATATCTGGCCTCTCTGATCCACTCATGTCCTGTTTGTGGGCGACGGTGGGGAAAAACCTACTGGACTGCGGCCACTCCTTCCCGCTCACTGGTCACTCCAGTGGTCCTATTTAAACAATGTCGGCCTGTCAGCCCTGCAGGTGTGTGGAAAGGAGAGCTCTCTGTTTGTCTAACAGCAGTGCTCTGCATCTGTACTGTGTATGTAATTCAAACAAACAAACAAACAAAAAAAAAACACAGCTCAACGTTAAACTGTCTCTCTGATTATGACTGAGACGTTTAATGACTTTGACTTGTTTTAACTATGGTTAATTCACCAAGGCTAAGGGAGATGTGTTTAGGGTATGTGTGAATGTAGAATGATGGAGATGTATCTGAAACAGACACCTAAATTCAAACGAATAACTATGATCGTTCCCAGTCTACAGAAACCATGACCATTGTAAGATAACAATGTTCCAGATAAGAAAAAAATGTTAAGTTATTTGTCTGTTTTGGGGTTTTGTTTTGTTTTTGTCTCAGAGGATGTAAGTCATTTGTGAAATACTCTGTGAGGCAGTCTCTCGGCTTCGGTCTGGGCTCGAGTAGTTTCTCCACCACATCTGCAGGAAGTGAAGCCATGGTAACGTCTGCTTGTGTAATCTGTGACGCTAATTCACAGCCTGTTTGTCAGGAGCCAGAGTCCGCACGGACCTGTTTTAAAAGGCAGAGTGAAATAGCACAGCCGTAGGGGCTAATGTGAGGTGGGGGTTTTTTTCGGTGATATTCAAAACAATTTGGCCATCTCTCATTCTTTTAGTTTTTGGGGTTTTTTTTTTTTTACATATTTGTTTTTACTGCCGTGTAGATTCTGTGCATAACTTTCTATTTGAGGAGATAGACGAAATCACATTTGACTTCATAGTAGGAGGAACATGTCACCCTGAATAGATCAGTCATGCAGCTGACAAAGAATTGTGTCATATGCAAAGCACATGCCTCTGAAACATGTCTTAGAACAAATGTCTGTTTGAATATAGCCATTCATTCAGAGTTAAGATACTACCAAAGATTAGAATGATAATCTATTCATCACATGCCGGTTCAAATTCAGTACAGAATTAGGTTTGTTTGTTTGTTTGTTTGTCTTCAGACCAAGCCGTAGCATTTGAACATTTGACAAAACATTTAACATGTTTTTGTGTAGTCTATTTGGTCATCACAATGAAAAAAAGGGTTATCTGTGCTTTGGATACTACAGCATATTAATGAAAAATAATTGTACAAGATGGGTCTCTCTGAACTGTTTTTGGCCTCTGTGGTTGTTAGTGATTTTTGACAACTGGGGCTGACCTTGTCTGCTACAAACAGAGCAATACAGTCATCCAAGTGGATCTGTACATAGCCCAAGGTAAAAAAAAAACAAAAAACTGTGTAAAACGTCAAAGCAAGATCTAGTGCCTTTGTCATTTCATTCCATCTCTTGACGTTTGTTTTGCCTGGTAACATCAGCGGAGCAAAGACACTTGACTTTCCGAAGATCATCTGTTGCCGTGGGAGACCAGTGACGGTAGCGCGCAGCTGTTTTGTCACATCCGTTCCGTTTGACCTTTCGTCCGAGACCCGCGTCGGGCGCTGAATACAAATCAGCAAGTAATGCCCAGGTTGAGCTCGCGTGGCCCTGAGGACGAGAGGAGAAAATGTCACCATCTGTCTAAACCAGTCGAGCCACACTCCGTGAGCGATGTCCCGTGAAACAACGTTGGACTGCTCCGTCATTCGGCCGTTGTGTTATTTTGTTCGTTTGTTTCCTGAAACGTTTTGAGTTCCTCATCTCTGAGCCAAGGTCCTCTTCACACATGTTCTGAGTGTATGTGTGTGTGTGTGTGTGTGTGTGTGTGTGTGTGTGTGTGTGTATGTGTGTGTGTGTCCTTTTGTTCCTGAGGTATGCGTTTGGGTGAAGCATGTGTTTGGGGGGGGGGGGGGGGGGGCAATCACTGGTCCTCAACCAGCCACTTTCATCTGAAGCATTTGAGCATGACATTGTTCTCCAGCACCATTGTGTACTTTTGTTGGTTGGCTTGATTTGGTTTGGTTTGATTTTGATTCACGGTGTAGTTAATGTGTTCCCCAAATATTTCTCATTTATCAGTAACTCATTGATGGCCTCTCTCTTTTTCCCTTGTCCAAACATGTGATCTCACCCTCCAGAGCAGTGGTTCTCAGCTCCAGTCCTGAGGGCCCCCTTTCCTGCAGGTCTTTGTTTTAACTCTTCATTATCACAGTGGAATAAGGTGTAAATTGAGCTAATCAAGGCCTCGATGATTAGTTGATCAGTGGAATAAAGTCTGTTAGTCCTGAGCTGAAACAAAACACACCTTATTCCAAAGATCAACTAATCATTATGTCCTTGATTAGCTCATTGAACTGCGATTATGAAGAGTCAAAACAAGGACATGCGGGAGAGGGGGCCCCTCAGGACGGGACTTGAGAACCGCTGCTCTGGAGTTTCACTCTCGCTCCTGTGTCAGCTTATCTCATCTAAAATCATTCTCAAAATGCCCCAAATACCACGGGAGATTAAGTGGCCTGCCTTTCCAGTGGTCAGGGGGAAACCAGTGTGCACAGCAAGGGCAAAATGGCCCAGCACAGGGATGATCTTCTGTCTGGTTCCAGCCTGGTTGTTCTCAGTGAAGTGGCTAACCTTATGGACATTGGACACCCCATCTCCTTTTTCTGTACTCAGTACTCCTGGAAATGGCCTGTTTGTTGCCATGTCTTTTGACTGCTTTTGAATCATTCCTAGGTTCTACCGTGTCAAATCGGCATCTACAGGCTTGACTCTCATCTCCCGTTTTAGTTTAGTTTAGTTTTTTTTTTAGTTTTTTTTTTTTTTTAAATAAGGCAGCGAAACTCTCACCTTTCAAAATAGACGAGACGAAACCTTCGGGGCTCTTGGTTTTGTTTTCTACAGCTGTGTCGAAGCTCAGAACGTGTCGCGCTCTGACCTCCGAAAGCTAACGATGGCGGCGGATACAGTCCCCTGAAACTGGAGAGACGCTGAAGGGTATTTCCCGTTTTCGTCAGCTGCTCAGGCTCTTCACCGCAGTGCTGAGGGAACCTGAGCCAGGGCCACGGGGCGTATCCCCGGCCCGATCCGCGGTGCTGACAGCTTCACATTATCAACCTGAATCTCACTCTAATTTAAGCCTGAACTTTGCTCATCTTTGCTAGTAAGATATCACCCACAAAGCTAAGGGAAGCTTGCCCCAGTACTGACTTAGCCTTTAGCCCAATGCTAGGCCCAACAAGATGAATCCTACACAGATTTGATTAGTTTAGTTTGCTCGGTAGACCTCATGCGAACTCTTAGTGTTGATTCAATCAGGTAAATGTTTTTAACTATGCAAACTCAAACTGAACACAAGCTAGATTAGGTTAGTAAGATTTGCTTGATTCAGTATGCACAGTGAACTGTGTAAGGTTTTTCATGTTTATCAAATTCTCACGGGAATAGTGGCCACTGTAAAATGTTCAGAATAAAAGAAACCTCGGAAGTTCAAGCGTACATCTCTTCGTTTGATCTTGAGGGATGTGAGACGGCAAACTCGCCTATTTCGAAACCGCGACGCAGTGCAGCGGAAGTTGACGAGAAAAGCGTTTCGACAGGAGCAGATGCAGGGACCGCATTGTGGTATTACAGAGAAACACACACAGAGGATTTTTTTTCCCCTTTAAACCGACCGAGCACCTTTATTTCTGAAGTGTTGTCATTCGTAGCAGCCACTTCCCTTCCCTTTACGTTTAGCTTTTGACTGATGTTCAGAAAGGGAAATTCTTAACAAGACAGTTGGAGAGAGCAAGTGTTCCATTAGTTTACTAGGTTGGGGGAGGGGAGGGGTGTACATGAAGTAGTGGAAGGGATGAGTGTATCCCCAATGTTTGCCAGAAACAGAACGAATAGAATTCAGAGCCTCCGTCCATTAAGAGCCATTTCTTCCATTAAGAGCCATTCTTGATACACAACCTTTGCAAATGTGGGTATGAGTGGTTTGAATAAGCTCCAAGGGCGAAAGGGTGTCACCTCGTTTCCATTGTCAGTCATAAATCTAAAGAGAAAATAATACGTCTTCTGGCCTACTTAAAATCGGAGCAGAATTCTTCTGTCTGTTCAACAGGATCTTAGGACGTCATAGGGACTGTTATGTAACACAGGCATTCTTCGAGAGTAAAACGGGTTTGTGTCGGGGTGTAATTTTGTGGTACAGCTTCTCTCGGGGCTGGTTGGAGGGTCCACTAAGACAGGTCACACACAGTGGACCGACAGAGCGAACGGCGTTATGTAATTGCCACTATCCAGAGTGTCCTGCTATCTTATCGCTTTGTGAAAAGCAAAGGGAACAGGTGGCAAAGTCTCCCAAAAAGGGCATTCAGACCCCTGGCTTTGATTAAAGTACCCTGTTTCCAACACGCACGCACAATATATAGCTGGGTTCAGTCACGCACACAGAGAGAGAGGGCAAATGAATGCAACCTGAGGGCTTAGCAGAGACGTTTTTCAGTGGGATAGCCAGAGTGTTGAAAAATGCGAAAGTGTGTGTGTGTGTGTGTGTATGCACGCAGTTAGCTAATATGAATCATTTTCACTGCAATAGCATCTTGCAGCACAAAAAAAAAAAAAAAACCTGATCAACACAGGAAAGGGAAATGGTTGGAGCTGCCTTTCCAGAGTTCCATCTAAACAGAAAACAGGAGCAAGAGAACTTGCTCAGAATGGAGGGGGGGGGGGGTGTGATTTTGAACTGTTTCTCAACTTAACACCAGTACATTAAAACACAAGAGCCAAAGTTTTGATGCAATGATCATTTTTTTAATGCAGTATATAACGAGAGCGTTAAAATTAACATTTTATATTGAAGCATAAGCTATACCTCACAGATTAGATACAGAGACTCTGGAGCTAAATACACAAATAAATACTTCAGCATTTGAACAATCCCCACATCCCCCCTCCCCTCAAACTTATTTCAGAAATACTAGAGTGGGATTGACTGAACTGTCTGACAACTATATTTCCAAATCAAAACTTTAAAGAAAAAGAATAAACGTAAAAATAAAAAAAAAGAAAAGTCAGACTACACTCAAGGTCAAAAAGCAGGACCACATTACAGTACAGACCTGCTGTATTCCAATGAAACATTGAAGCAATAATAACTTTGGTCTGAATCCCAAAATGTGGGGTTCACTTGACTTTTGTACATTGACACGAAGCATAGAGTAAATCACGTTACACTACACCGAGAGAAATGGATTAAATGAACAAGAATCAATTGTATGGTGTGGTTCTCTCTTCACACGCTGATCAGTTGGGGAAAGAGTTCGTTGGCAAACATGTCTTCCCAGGATGCATCGGGGCACAGGGGCGACGACATGTTACTGAAGGGGGAGGGGGACCGCTCGTATCCAGAGTCACTGTAAGCATCTGTGAGGGAGGAGGCCTTCTCAAAACCGCCGAGGGAAGGGGAGCTCGGTGGGAGGAAGTCTTCGACCCCCGGTTCACTCTGGGGGACAAGGTCTTCCTCCGGTTCCGCTTTCACGGAGACCGTCTCCACGACGACCTCCACCTCCTGTTCGGCGGCGGGGAAGGCAACCTCTTCGATCTTTACTTCGGTAACGCTCTCCTCTCCGCTCTGCTCCACACAAACAACCTCCACTGGTTTGGTGTAAATGTGATCAAAGTGGATCAGTTCATTAAGGGTCTCCAGCTTAACTGGTGCGGACCCCAGAGGCGCAGGTGAGGCGGCAGGTACTGGCTCCCCCGTTCCTCCGACCAGCACCACCTGGGGGTCTTGAGATTCTGGAAGGCTACCCTTGAGGAACATGTCTGGGTCAAGGATGTCCAGAATGCCAAGCAACAGATCAGACTGCGGGGGAAGGGGAGGGGGGGGGGAGAAGAGAGAGGACTGTTAGACCATCGCTGAAAACAGTTTGAATTTCAAAAGTTTTCCCCTAGTAATACTCAGAGGGAAGAGCCAAAATACACTGGACATTCCAGACAAGATAAGGAACAGATGAGGAGCAAGAAGCTTTGACTGGGTGAAACATTCAACAGTGGGACCTAATTCCCACGAAATCCAGTTTCTGAACTAAACCCCTCTGGTATAGCCCATTTCGTGAGTCAGAGTGTCAGGGGGGGGTGGGGTGGGTGGGGGGGTTGTTGATGGGGAGCTCTCACCTCAGAGTCTGAAGAGCCAGGATTTGAAATATCCATGGAGAAGTCTTCAGGTTTGAGGACAACTGGGCCTGCACCTGCTGCGGAGGCACACGTAGCCTGAGTGCTGCGGACTCAGGAGACCCGGTCACCAAACCCACGCCGTTCCCCTCGGACTCCAGAACCTGGACCTGAGGAGGCGGAGCAGGAGACAGGGAAAGGCTTTGAGAGAAGGAAGGATCGTGGCAGCGCTCTCAGCGTTAATCACTTAGCTCAATAACTAAAGCTTAGTTGGGAATCAATACACCCCCCCCCCTCCCCCCCTAATCCCATCCACAACACAGGTGCATCATAAGCTGATTCCAAATCCAATTACCTTTTCTTTCACATCCAGGGTGTGTAACCCCAGTCTCTGTCTCAACTCCTCATTTTCAGTGAGAAGATCTGTGGTCTTTTCTCGTAATAATCTGTTCTCAACGTGGAGTTTCTGATTCTGGGGGAAGGAAACGGGGGAGGCGTTAGCCGACGAGTCGTCAGTTTTCCAAACCGGAAGGGTCATTCGTGAAAATACCGCATCATTCTCCAACAAAACCAAAAGTTACCTCAAGCTCCAGTTCCAAAACTTGCTGTTCCAATTCTCCCATTTTAGCTTTTTTTCTGTCTCTGGCTGTCTGTGCTGCAACTCTGTTCTTCAATTTCCTGCAGCAAACACACACACAAAAAAAGGAGTTTTGCAATACAAGTTTCATTTCGCCAAATTTCGGAACATTCAACATTTTTGTTGGCAACCCTTAGTAATAAATGCTTTCACAACTCAGCCACCCCTCCCCCCGCCTTCTCCGATACGATTACAGAGGTTGCGCAATACACGGCCATGTTCTTGCCACGCAGGCAGAACTAGATACAGACGTTCCCAAGATATGTGGAAATGGGCGTGACATACTGGCAACCCGTTTTCGCAGTAACACGGATATTGGCCAGAATTCAAAACGGACCGGCGTATCAACTGGTCTGACAAGTAAAAGGAAAATTGACATCTGTAGAAGGCTGAGGACTTCTGATAAAGTTAACATTATGTTAACATACATTTCACGGATAAATCGAGTTGTTTTCTATTCTGAATCTCTACTGAATTGATAGGATAGGGTCAGACATAGAACTGCCTTTCTAAGTTATTTACCTCCGAAGTGCTTTTTCCTCTGGGCTCAAATGTGTAAGTCGCTGTCTCTTGCGCAGAGGTGGTCCAGATGCATTAGAATCAGAATCCGAAGCGGCTTGATTGGCGGAGGACGGCAACATGACAGATATTGACCGACTAAACCCTCCTTGTGTAGCGGTATTCGAAGTATTCTGTTTCCCAGATATCAAAAGCACTTTGTGGGCACCTCCGGCCCCGGCAGTTACTACAACCATAGTGTATCAACTGTTGGATCTTCAAAAGACCCTCTTTTCTGTGTTCTAGGGTATTTTTTTTTCCCCAAAAAGAGTTACCCTTTAGTCCTCTCGTCCCTCTCTACTCAAAAAATTGAATGACCGGATACGCAGGCGTTCCTTTTTCTACTATCGTGGTACAACAGGATTGGTCGACACTGGTTGTGACGTCAGTTCGAGCTAATAGTTGTTTGGTTGGAGAGCTGATGTAATTTATATTCAATGTTTCCGTGTGTGTGTGTGTGTGTGTGAGAGAGAGAGAGGATTTTATACATGTACAACCTTTACCCCATAGTATACGACTTCTCTCCGTCTATGTTTGTCAACAGATGTGGTACAATAGAGATATTTTTGTTTCCTATTTTGTGGTATGACCGACAGTCATACTGTACGAACGAGTAATTTATGTTGTTTTTGATACCATTGCTTTTCAGCGCTTAGGTCGATAACTTTGACACCTAGAGTATTTCGACAGATTGCATGAGTCGGGATTTTACAGAAGGACCCTTTGTTATTTTCCCCTAAAGTTCGAGTTGTCTCATCAATCCAAAAATCATCAAAACAACTTTTTGGTGACATCATTATACTTGTCCTCCAATCGAATAATAAGACTTGATCAGCTGAATTTCCTGTAGGATAATCCAAACGGCCGGATTGCATCACTAAATTCAATTAGGTAAACGGTGGACTTCGTGGTCCAATATGGTAAAGAGACATAGGCTGTGTTTGAGAGCAAATAGTTCAGAAGAAAGGACCTGCTATCTGTCAAAATCTGCCTGGTCTAACCGACAGTCTTCCTTCCTCTAAAGAAAGACCTCACTTAGAGGACTAGAGAGGACTGACTTGTGGGTGACATGAAATTGTGGGTGACATGAAATTGCTTCCATTCTGCGAAATGTTTATATTCTGACACTAATTTCAAGACTTAAGCCTCATACACTGTGCAATAGCCTGCTATAATCAATAACTAAAAACCCACATGAGATAAGGTCTTCAGAGCTTTGTCTGCTGTTAGACTCATCATGAATTTTTATAAAACCAGACTCATGGCTGTCTCCGATTACCATGTGTAGGTACACTGTGGTCGGGTGACCAGGTTTTTCTCTGAATGTGTAAAAAAAAAAACAGGCGAAAACACCAGCTCTTGTGCATATTTAACATGTGGTGCGGTCACTGGTCTACCTGGTTTCTTTTAAACCCTTTTCGTTTTTTTGTTTTATTTTACTGTTGAATGGCACTGAGGTTTTTAATATGCGTGACATTAAAGGTCTGTTGTGCTAGAACTTTCCGTGTGCATCAGACGCAGTAACGTGGGTAGGAAAGCGTTTCTCTGCCCCCCCCCCCCTCAGGGCCAACAGATCCTACCATGTCTCACTCTGTCCCTGTACGGACAGCAATCCAAGGCTTCAACGAAGAGTTAATAAGTAGATTTAGGGCGTGATAGGGCTGGTCTAAGGTTTTTTTTTTGTTGTTTTTTTTTGTTGTCTAACAAAGGATGTACAAACATTGCTGCATATGTTGTAAACTGGAATTATATTTACATAATGGTTTTAAATGTGTATGTCTTGTGTATATATGTGTAAATATATCAACAATCAATAAAGTCTCAAGTCTATCGGTCCTTAATGTTTGATGGGTTAAAATAGCCTGTGGAAAAGAAAAGAAATAAAAGAGATCATTTCAGTAAAGTTTCCCATCCCACTGTCTGTCCAGAGAATTAGCATATTTGTTCTCAAACAGACTGCCGTTTACACAGACATTGTGAGGCGTGACGTTTACAACCTGAGGATTCTCCAGTCTGTCAGAACGCCGGTCACCCGTAATGGTTACGACAGCAGGGAGAACAAACACGATCTGTTTGCTATGCAGGCAGCACTGGAATCAGCATCATCCTCTCAGCAGAGCGAACGTGAATTCCACAGTCACTTCCCTCTCTCCACGACGAGTCCCGTCTCAGCAAACACAACGCTCAAAGGCTGTGGGGTTATAAAATGTTTTTGGGGGTTTTTTTTTTGTTTTGTTTTTTGTAAAACTTAGAATCAGTGGATGCTGAGGAATATGGTGAGTTGATAATGAAGTTAAGGAGTGCCACCACGCACGTGTGTGTGTGTGTGTGTGTGTGTGTGTGTGTGTTTGTAAGCTCTGTATTTAAGTTTTGTTGTTGTTCTTTTGGGGAGGGGGGGGTTTCTTCATTTTTAGCATACCACAATATCATGTCTTTGCTACTGTGCTGTTGCCATTATATTTAAGAGGCCATGTTTCAATATCCTTATACCACTGACCGTCTCATATTGTGTGAGCGTGTGTGTGTGTGTGTGCGTGTGTGTTTTCTGACTGTGGCACCCTTGTGGAACACTGCAGGGGGAGCCCTCACAGTACAGTGGAAATTTTGGAGATGAGCGTGGCCTGTGTACACACTCGGTAATGCCATGTAACTGGCTCCGTAATACTTGCCATCAAATTTCTGATGATGAAACCAAGAGACATGAGCCTGGCAAGACCGACTGGAGAATGAGGAAATGAGAGAGCATGTTTTCATCACTCGCATTGTGTCTTACAACTACATTTACACTGTGTTCAGCCGACTGAAAAGTCTTTTAACTGAAGTTGAAGGTTTTTTGTTTTTTTTTACTTTGACTCTTGACACAGCTTAGAAGTTTATTTTGATTTAGTAATATTTAATACAGCGTGTCCACAAAAGCACTGTGTGTGTGTGTGTGTGTGTATATGTATGTGTGTGTGTGTGTATGTGTGTGTGTGTGTGTGTGTGTGTGCGTGCGTGTGTATGTGTGTGTGTGTGTGTGTGTGTGCGCGCGCGTGTGTGTGTGTGTGTGTGTGTATGTGTGTGTGTGTGTATGTGTGTGTGTGTGTGTGTATGTGTGTGTGTGTGTGTGAGTGTGTGTGTGTGTGTGTGTGTGTATGTGTGTGTGTGTGTGTGTGTGTGTGTGTGTGTGTATGTGTGTGTGCGTGTGTGTGCGTGTGCGTGCGTGTGTGTGTGTGCGTGTGTGTGCGTGTGCGTGCGTGTGTATGTGTGTGTGTGTGTGTATGTGTGTGTGCGTGTGTGTGTGTGTGTGATTGTGTATGTGTGTGTATGTGCGTATGTGTGTGTGTGTGTGATTGTGTCTGTGCGTACATGCACACGTACATTTCACCTGTATGTAAAGGGACAATAACAGTAAAGTCTTGGAGGACTTTGGACTTGATTTGAGCTCTTTTCATTCTGAAGATGTTGAGCAAGTCCACAAAAGCACTGTGTGTGTGTGTGTGTGCGCGCGCGTGTGTGGTGTGTGTAACTGTGTCTGTGCGTACACACACGCGCATGCTAAATTTCACCCAGGCAAAGAGACAAATTAAAAATGTCCTATCATGGAAATTACCTAGGGGGTTTGAGTACCTTATCAGCTACTGTTTTCCAGCAACAAGAAAGTGGGTCCTTGCCGTCCTCAGTCATCCAATGTCTTATTTGAGACGCTAGCCAAAAGCCGGCATAAGCCTCTGGTGATCCCAAACTGCACTACTAAGGCAACATCTGTGAACATATATCAGTTCTATGAGAACTTGCTTAGCGGTCTTCTCACCTGTGCCATGAACAGAGCATGTGATAACAATGGAACAGGAAGTCTTGTGACCTTGTGCCCATCTCCCTGCACAGAGAACAATACACACAAATGAGGAAGAAAGGTCAGCATTGTATCGCTTTGCACTGTTAAAGTAGTATTAAAAAAAAGACCAAAGTGAGAGCATTTTCATACTTTGACGCTCGCCTGTGGTGAGCGTTGGAGTGGGTGTTTTTGGGTTTTTTTCACAGTTGGATTTTTAATTCTGGTGGAAGTTCTGTCTGTCTCTAGAAAGTTCCACCGCCTCTGCAAGAGTGACCAGAGTCAACATTAGCCCTCGTGTGACTTGTGTGTGTGTGTGTGTGTGTGTGTGTGTGTGTGTGTGTGTGTGTGTGTGTGTGCATGCATCAGGGTGGGAACAGAAGTGTCATTTTCTCCACTGTGGAATGAGCATTACCAGGACAATGGGGGCGTCACATGTTCACACCCAGGGAAGGTGTCCAGCTGTAAGTCTAGCCTGGGGCAGTGTTTACCCCAGGTTGGGTCACACTCCACCCCCTTCTCTCTGTTTGTTCTGTCTGCCTTTTTCCCACTCTCTGTGTGTGTGTGTGTGTGTGTGTGTGTGTGTGTGTGTGGTAATAAACTGCTGTTGCATTACTGAAATAGAAAAACAACACAGATATTGTCTGTAGCCAGTTAGAGTAAATCTTGTGGGCTCTGGACTTGAGCTTTAAAACTAGCATTCTGAGGTATAAAGATAAGTGAAAAACACACACCTGTCTGCGTAATTGCTTTACACTCTTCACAAGTAGCTCCTATCACCATAGTAATGAGTAATGAGTAATTCCCTTCTGCTTTCACCGCACTCAAACACACTAGCAGCTTTTTTTTTCTCCAGGACCTTTGAACACCCAATGTGAGCCACACACTATATCAATAAAAAAAGATTACCATTAAAATACTGATTCGATGAAAACAACTTGCAAAACCTTCTGCATCTTGATAAAAGTCCTAGTTTCACAGTATAGACGAACATGTTGACACAAGTGCTTTAACATTTGCATATGCTTTAACTACTCCGAGAAGATGAATGAGCTCTTGTATTTACATAAAATCAAATTTGAAACAGTGTGTCACGTCTTTCGGGGATTCACAGAGTGGTGTGGTCGACCATTAAAACAGATCTAGTGATCCTGAATGGGATGGAATGGTATACTGGGTGTTACTGAAACGCACAAACAACAAACAAACTGTCTCTGATATAACAAGTAGGCTCACACTGGTTACTTCTAACATCTCACAGACATCTTACAGACAGACTTGGTTAGTCTGTGATATGACGGAGCAAAGAATATCTATCTTATATATATATATATATATATATATATATATATATATATATATATATATATATATATATATATCTCTCCAGTATCCAGTGAGTCCATATTTGAAAAACACTGGGCCACGGATTCCAGACTGAGTTAGCAGCTGGGTTTGAGTGACATAAATATACCCAGTTATTATAGTTATACTGAGTTATTATAGTCTAATGTGGAGGCCCGTCCCCCTCTCTGTGAGCACGGATCAGCTGTTCCCCCTCTACGGGATTAAATAAACTATGTGGAAGGGCTTTAGTACAGCTCTTAGGGCCAGGGCATGGCGCCAAAATGTCATACATGTATCGATGTATATTCGTACCTTACGGAGTAGTCACATAGGACGTTCATCTATATTTGCATCTGCTCAGTTATGATTAATGTCTGGATTCTCGCTCATTATGCTAAGGACACAAATCCGCCCTCTTTGGGTGTGACCCGTATCTCTCTGTAAATATTTATCGAGGATATTTAATTAAGATTAAAGTGCCCCCCCCCCCCCCCTCTCTCTCTCTCTCTCTCTCTCAGCAGACCGTTACCCTGGATTACCACAGACAAACTAGCTTTCCCTTAGGGCAAAAATGAACGCTATAAACTTTATTTTGTATTAATACCACAGCATGTCAGTATCAATGTGAACGTTTATAGTTTATGCATCATTCCAGACTGTTGTTAAAACTAGATGTTTATGCTGTGTCTCCCAAAAAGAATCAAATTAGTTCAGCATGTTACAGTCAAAATAAATTCGCAGCGGTTAATTGAACATTATCAGTGAGGGGAAGGTGTCCCTTGATCCGAAACAATTTGCTGTGTAAATTGACCTGAATTCACGAGTGGAATAGTGCTTATTGTCAATCCGTACCATAATTGTCTTAGGGTCCCTGCCAGAATTGCGTTAGTGGGATAAGCGCCGCTTTGTTTGTAGAAGAGCTGACGTCGCGTTCTCTTTGTTCGGTGGGCAATGGCATATTCCCCTCACCCTCAGTGCACTGCGTCGCTCGACTCAAAAACAACACTGGCCCTATAAACAACAACAACAACAACAACAAGTAACATTCAGCTCCAGTTTGAGAAGAGCTGCTCTGGCCAAAAGATGAGAACATGAATTATTCTTTCACAGTGTGACATTACGTCTAGGACGGAGCCGTTCCAGGCCGTTTTAAAGGCATAGTAAAATGCCCTTTATAGTGTGTGTGTGTGTGTGTGTACCTAAATGATAGGAAAATTCCATGTCGTGTGCAGTTGTGGCTGCCTCTGTGGATACGAATGAGCGAGCTACAGCTATTAAGGACTCAGAGAAAAACACAAAGGCTACAAGTTAGATGTTGTCTCCCTCGATACCTGTTGCATAGTAGCCTACACGACACTTAAGTCAAGAATAAGGTCAGCATGCCAATGCACGACAGCTACAACAGCACTGCGTAATGCAGTACACTAGAGAAACTGTGTCATTCTGCAGATACGTCCTATTGCATTAGTCACTGTTATTTAAACGAACGGTTGGTGACAGTTACTCAGTTACTATTTCAGTGCAGTTTGTAGAATGTAGAATCTGTTTTTCGTTGAAATCGTCATGCAATTTCCGTTGTTTTACAATGCTTCACTATGAACAGACGTATTTTCCTCGATGATTGAAAATACGCTTTCATATGTGTTAATAATTCATTTAAGGGGCCCTTGCCGAGGTGTCGGTGCTGTAACAGTTGTTGCAGAGTGCCACCCAGTGGTCAACAAAACATCCTGCATTAGGTTCTAGTGTTTTGTTTGTTTGTTGTTTTTAAATTTGTAATATTTTCATAAGCATCCCTGTAGGTCTGATCAATCAATTATAACGCAGCAGCAGGACTCTCTTAGTGACTCAGAGACATCACCAAATTTTTTCAGCTGATTTTTTAAACAAGATGGTTATTGTGTTTGTTGAAAGACCTCTATGTGTAACTGACACAACTTGGAATCTACTGAAAAAAAAAGTCCTGTGGGAAAAGAAGCAAATCATTGGCTAGATTGGCTAATTCAGTGATGTCACAAAGACTTCAGCCCGTGGTGATGTCACAAAGACCCAGATTCCAAGAGGCCCAGCAATGGTACCACATACCAGTTTTCAAAAGGCTGCAGTGATGTCACAAAGACCCCAAACGCTTGTGATGTCACAAAGACCCCAATTCTAAACAACTCACTCAGCATAAACATAAGCCCCAAATAGCCCACCCTCTTAGAGGCACATGAGAAATGGGTGATGTCATTTTGTTTTTGTTTTGTTTTGGGGGTTTTTTGTCTTGATTTGTTTTGTTTTGTTTAGTTTCTTCCTTCCCTTTTCCTGCAAGAGTCATCTTTCTTTGATATCAGTTATACATGTTTAAAGTTATTTTTTCAATTTTTGGAGAGTCACTTAGTCAGTACCACCCTGTGTCTGCTCAAATTTAGACCCAAATGTTGGTGGTTGAGTCTATTTGTGTCACCGTGATAATTATAGCTTGTAATTATACTGTAGGGCTGAAAAATTCTACTTTGACAAATGTATCGTATATCACAGCACAGGGCCCAGTAATTGGTGCTGTCATCCATGTCCTACTTATATTTTTTTCACTGGGAGTGGAGAAGAAAAGGGGTTGCTGTGATTGTGAAAATTACTGCCCCCTAGTGGAGAGATCGTATAATGTCCAGGACAACAAATGATTGGGAATTCTCTCCTTCTCATCCATATTAAAATGGTTGATAACTGTTAGTGATAAGCGTTGAAACACACACTTTAAGGTCCATGCTGCAGTGTCAGCCTCCGAGTACTTTTAATTCAAAGGAGAACACACGTGGTCCTCACTAATACATTCTGGATCATAGTACTGTGCTTGTGCAAAAAAGATCTGCTTGTGTGTGAATGTGTGTGTGTGAATGTATGCGCGTGTGCGTGTTTCTGTCCGATATTTAAGTGTCATGGTTATAATAGGAATTTCCCTATTGCTAAGGTTAGCTCTGTCCCGAGGCCTGTTCGTGTTTGGCCTGTATCACCATCCCTTTCGATGTCTACTGACGTGCAAGTTTGGTCAAATCACTGGAGTATTGTGGTTATCATCAAAATGTTTATTAAACAATGATAGATTTTTTAGTGTCCCTTTTACCCCACTCTCTCTCTCTCTCTCTCTCTCTCTCTCTCTCTCTCTCTCTCACCAGAACAAGCTGTTTTTTGTCCGTGTAAAAAGATGTCATGAGAAAAATAACAGTAACAGCGTGTTAAACTAGAATTAAGTCTTTTCAGTTCCAAACATAACCTCAGTAAAATCATTTTTCCTTCTATTCAGCTTCCAGCTCCTCAAAGAAAAAAAAAACTATGATTTACAAATCCCCATGTCATAACAAGACATAAAACACAGAAGATCTTTGTTGATCTTTAATCCTCCGAATCCACAAATTTTCGAACAAATTAATAGCCACCAGGGCCCAGAGAGCTAGCTCGACAGTGGATTGTTTTACGAATTCTCGCTTTGAAGTTTCGCATCTTTTACGAGACTTTGTGTGTAACTGCCTCGGACCTGGCACCTCTTCACAGGGACGCAGAGAGGAGTTTTATTATTGTGTGGGGATGTGCTCTTGAGATGCTGGTCAATGTGGTTTCAAATTAAAATATGTCAAATGGAGAGTAGAAAACTTGCCAAGTCGTCATGTGGTTAGAGGAACTTTAGCTTCGTTCCAATTGTTTATAAACTTCATATTTCAGTGAGACAGAGAGAGAGAGACAGAGAGAGAGAAGAGGAAAACGAGATTAGATGAAATGAAAATGTAAATGATGTATAACTGTCTCATGGGGTCACAAAACTAAATGACTTTGCTCCCATCACCTTGTCTAAGGACATTTCCTGATATTCCTCTGTTTTGGGAATGAATTTTAATCTCTGCTGTCTCTCAGTTTAACAGAACTAGAAACCCCTTCTCTTGTTTTCTCCTCATCACAGGTAAGGCCAGAACAGGGAAGGAGACTTACACATGGTCAGATTGGCTCTCACTCTCTATGTGACACACATAAGGTCTTTCTATGGCTAAAGACATTTTGTTGTTGTTGTTGTTGTTGTTAATAAAATGTTGCCTCCTTACAGACTCATGAGAACTTGTGCAAAGTGATCCATTTGGATCCAAAACTTGCACATACCAAACTGATTTAAAACTTGACGTTATTTGGCCTTTATGATGCCCACAAGCAAACTGCAAACAAGAAAATGAGTGAATGACTATTTAAAAAAAAAAAAAAAGGGTTCAGGGACGACAGACTGGAAACAGCCCATATAAAAAAAAAAGACCTATTTAGGGTTTAACAAAAAAAAAAAAAAAAAGTCTCTTCTCCGCTGAGGTCCATCTCCGCTGTGGTCTTCACAGTCGACTGCAGTTTGGCTGAAGAGTCATTACACACACACAAACGCTCTGCGGCCACAACACAGTTGGAAACAACTAATTGTTGGTGAATTTAATTGAGTGTTTGTTCTGGCAGGCCGAGGGGACAGTGCAGCATTTGAACGCATATAGGATGGGCCCATTGTGCACAGCCTCCATCTTCGCTCCTCTCGCTTTGGACTCCTCTGTCCCTGCCTGACACAATTCCAGGTCGTTTCCCTTCCAGGACGGAAAAGGAAACAACACGAAAAGAACCGAATAAAAGAAGAACGCAAGATGTAAATACGGGTACGGTTCTCTGTGTTCCGATGGGCTGATTCGTTTTTTGGATCGGAGCGTTTGTGTGGGGATATTGAGGGATTGGATGACTCTGGCATACCTAAAATATCTCCAGAGACTGTAAACGCAAGAGAAATCCAGCTTGCCCCCTTTCGAGTATTTTTAGTTATTTGATCGACCATCGATCACCAGTGAGAGAAAATACGTGGGTATGATTTGTTGCTCCAGAGGTTCCTCTGTAACATTTCCCTTAAGTGGACATTGAGTTGAACATTAAACATTTGTTGAATATTATCTTAATGAATGATTTCTCAACCTTTCTCCAAATAGACACACTTGGAATCTCACACTTGGAACAGCTGTTCAGCAGTTAATAAAGTAGGCTAGCAACAGCTAAACCGCAGAAAATATGCTTTTTCATACTTATTTTCAATCAAAGGTAAATTTCAACACCGGTTGCAAAACACAGTTGAACTCTGGCATCCTGGGTGGTGTGTTCAATAACCTGAGATCTTCTTTGTAGCTCTGAAAGATCAGAAAACTGCCTTTCATTTCCCTCAGGCCTAGAGAATGGATGGCGTTGGAAATTTCCATTTCCAGGTGGTCTAGGGAAATAAATCATGGGTGGGGGTGGGGGGGTGGGGGTGGGGGGGATGACGGATAAGCTGCAGCACCAAAACAGAAAAAAAAGAAAGAAAAAAAAGAGAAAGAAAAAAAAGAGAAAGAAATCTTGCTTGTACTTGAGAAAGACACCTGGTGGAGGAGCAGAAGTTAGCCACATGTTCAGCAGGATTCTGAATGCCAACGTGTGTGTGTTCTCGCTTATCTGAGCCTCGAACAAAACCCCAGATACGACACTGAGTTTGAGGTATGACATCAGTATGACATCAGAAATTAAGATCATAATAATGAGAGAACATTGGGCTTTTGTCTGTCTATCTATCTATCTATCTATCTATCTATCTATCTATCTATCTATCTATGTGTGTTTCACAGTTAAAAGGAAAGCGATGAGATTTGATAAAACTGAGCTTTAGGACATTAAGCTACTTTTGCAAAGCTACGTGAACAAGGAACATGTCAGTTTAAAACAAATATGTTCATATTCACGTTTAAAGTTGACATGTGTTGTAACATAGTTGCAATGCTATGCTGACCCTTTTGAATAGGCCCTCTGTCTCTCTCTCTCTTCTATGATTACTTTATCATTATTAATAAGCTCTAATACATGGGACAAACACATTTCAGTAATCTATGATCATCTACAATAAATCATCTATAATAATATATAATAAATAATCTGTAACTAGTCACTTAGTATATATCTGTTGTTTATATATTTAGTCATGCACCCACTTATTCACCCCCCCCCCCCCCCCCCCCCCCCCCCCCCCCGAGTGCTAACTGAGACTGGACGCCTGAGCGACTGGTCCTTTCCTCTGGCTGTGATTCAGATGCATGACCCGCATGTTGAGATCCTCCTTTTTGCAGAAAGCGGTTTGAAGCCCAGAGCAAGACGTTTGACCCCTGAAGAAAGTGTGAAATTCCTTCGCTGCTCCCCGTCACTCTAGCGGCCGCTGGGACGCACACTGGCCTGATCGTTTTTTGACTGCCGTAATAACTATCCTCGGGAACTACCATCAACTTCAAAAAGCAGAAGAATGCTTTGAAATACAGAGATCCGCCTTGTTCCCACAATGCCCTGGTACGCCAAACGCTTTTGAATTCAACAACATTATATGCCCTCTGCCTCAAAAAGCCATGACGTTGAGAAACTCAGATGTTTTATTTTATCTGGGGATTTTTTTGTTTTGTTTTGTTTTGTTTTAGGGGCAGTTCAGGTGATAAGATTAGTAATCGCCTCAAACAAAATTACTCAATGCACAACCCTCACGCAATATCTCAAAAACATGTTAGGTACAGACTCTTGCATAGGTTAGCTGTGTAACTGTCTTACTTTTAAAATGACATAAGGTAGCTGTCTGAGGGCAATTTTCTTTAATGGTTCTGTTTTTTGGAAAGTGGGCGTGGCCTGAGATGTAGGTTGTATCTTGTCATGTCCTCGGGCGTATTTCAAACGAAATCTGCTTTGTTGTGTTCGATGCCCAACAGGGTGAATTAAATTGAATTTAAACTTGTTCCCACCGGTCTAATCCCCCGATTGCTTACTGTAAGTTCCTACTGTAAATGCACAAACCCCTGGAGGGTCTTCCACCCCTTCCACTGTCAGGTTAACTCGGGCTGACTCAAAAAGACTTCATGCCATATTTCCATCAGTTGGCTTTTTTTTCCCCTCTGGAATTGACAAGCTATTGGCAGTCTCATGTTGTTGTTTTTGAGCATGGAATCTATTTCTCCTTTGCAGCCATGGTCCAAGAATGCCTTGACTTGGCTTTTGTGTGTGTGACTGATTTTCAGTTGGTGGTCATTCATTGTTTATAATAAGTAATGAGGTTTGATTTTTTTTTTTTTTTTAGCAGTATTGTAACTGAACACCGTCTTTTAGTGATTGAAGTCTCTTGTTGCATTCCTGTTATTCTGCATCTGTGAGAAAAAATTATAGGTATTGGTTACAAGCTTTTCTATCACGTATACCAGAGAATTGGGATTGATCTGAGACCAGCCCCATACACTTGTCTTTATTAGATTATGCAACAGATCCATAGTCAACACTCTTATTCTGAGAAATTTGACGCCCGGGTCTCAACCCTGAATTTCTTCCGCTAAAGACCATAAAGCCAAAGGTGAAAAGCGCCACGTAGATGGAGCGCAAGTTGCGTCCCAACTAACCACTACTGAACACAATTGTTCTTTGCTCCGTGTTCTGTTCAAAGGGTTAAAAAAAAGAGCTGCAACCGAGATCAGGAAAACAGTTTGCTAACACATACAAAGACATGGTGTCCTCCTTCGCTAATTTATTCTCCGGATAATAAGAGCCTTGGTATTTTCTCATGGTTCGCTCACACTTAATCTTGTTGTATCTCGTCTGTTGTCGTCCCCAGAGATACGAAAGGCTTCTGTGATAGCGGAGGAGCACACATGGGAATCGCGCGGCCTTGCTGTTTAAGTTGCAACCTCTTTGCTGAGTTTAGCGGTTATAAATCTCTACGTAAGCAAGAGAACGTGAGGCAAAAAAAAAAAAAAAATTAAGGAGGTTTAGTTGTAACGATGACATTTTCAGCGGAAGCTGCGGCGATGCGTCTATGTTGACACATATTCGCCTCTTGAACGGTTTGCTGATTTGAAAACTCTTCTGACTCAATAAGATGTCAGCTTTTTGTCCCATTCTCTGCTAAAGAGTCCTCGAGCAGTTACAACACATTTTCTTGGACTGACTTAACTTTTCTTGGAGTGACTGTACTCGGACATTCAGTTTGTTTAGACCTGAACATCTAAAAGTGGGCTATTTGATTGATGCTGAACTCCAAGAAGTGTAGATGAAAAGGACCATGTGGACAAGGCTATCAGCTGACATTGTACGTGCATTTTTCACTTTGGAGATCTGACATTTTTACGCTCAGATGAATACTAAAACGCCAAGGTCTTTAGTTCCACAAAGGGGGGAAAAAAGAACGTCGCCAATTCTTCGCATTTCAAGGATTAAAGAACTAGAATTGCAGGTACAGATAGCCTGTGGCATTTACCCTGAAAAAATGAAGTACTTGTTGTCACCATGGCAACAAGTTCTGAAAGCAGCGATGTTTTTGAAAAGATAAAATACAGAACTCGGGACTGCAAGAAACCTTGAAGCTCACCGAGTGATTGTGAAGGGACTTTTAAGGTTAGTGGCTGGAAAAAAAAAGAAGAAGCAATTTTTGTTTGTGTCCTGTTTTTCATATCTGGGCTGTGAAAGTATTGTGCACGTACTACGCCTTACTACGTGTTCGAAATTAGACATATTTAGACTCTTCTTAAACGAAAGAAGAACCTTCCCGGATGTTTCACAAAGACTTCATCCCGAATTTGACCCTAAAAGGCCCATTTATGCATTATGGCTTATTCAAAGTCGCTGCAGCTGTAGACTTTTCACTCAAGCAGCAGCGATGACGTCACTGAACACAAGTAAATTTTCACACTTGCAGTGTCTTTTACCTTAGGCCGAAAAGGAGCAGGTGGCGGCAGTTAAATCTCTCTCTCTCTCTCTCTCTCTTCTGTGCTCTCCCATGAGACGGACGATGACATGCCCTCCTAAGTGAATTAAGGCCTATTAAAATAACTCGCTGTAATCTACACTTCAAAAGCGAATCTTCCCTCAGGGCAAATCCATCCTTCAAGGGTGGAGAGTCCTTTCACTGCTTATAGTGCTAGGCAACCTTAAAAAATCCCGAAATACTGAGTTTTTGACTAGTTTTAAAACACTCTTCTAAGTGAGTGGGGGGAAAGCGTAACTTTCTATCGGTGATGTTACAACTGTTTCGCAAATGCACGTGTTAAAAGATTAGGAGGCAGTGTGTGTCCATTTGTTTCAGCGGGAACAGCCAAGTAATACAACCCACGTCCTTTCTCAGAACCCGCAATTCGCTCTCTATCTCTTCTCAGGCGATTGCTGATGCAGCACATACAATGATGATTTAGTCACTATAAATACCGAAGGAGACGTTACAGTGTGTGCGATCTTCGCATCACCGAAAGCCGTGCGAATAAATTAGAAGCCCCCGCCGTGAATCGTCCCTTTGTTGCCGTTCGTGCTGACGTTACGCTTTAATGAAGAATAGAGACGACGAGGAGGGGCAAGGTTTGCATTCACAGCTCTCGAACGAGTGCATCACAGTAGTGTTTTATTACATAAAGCAATTAGAGGGGCCCATGCAACCCCCCATTTTGCCTCATGTTCGCTTCATGACGACGGAGTATCCGACCCATAGACTTCCCCAGAAAGGAGCGGCCATAGCTTGTGCATGTGAGCGATGATGTAAACTTTTTGTTTTGTGTACTCTCTCTCTCTCTCTCTCTCTCTCTCTCTCTCTCTCTCTCTCTCTCTCTGTCTGTGTCATTTTTTTCCCACGGGGCAGATGACAGAAACAAGCTGCTGAGTTATTGCACTATCCAAAAGTGAGAAGCAATAATATTAACACAGTTGCTTTTTTTTTTTTTTTTTTTTTAAAAACAAAACACTGATTTCTAATTTTGCGTTGACTTGACTCTAGCATCCAAGCAATAAGCACGTCTGTGATTCGATGGTTGACCATTCACTTTGACACTCAAAATTACAGGAATTCAGGAAGTCATTTCAAGCACAGTTCAAAGTGTCAACCTCTGTTCCCCTAACGACACACCCAGAAAGTTTCATATTAAAATATTACTTGGTATCCAGGGGAAAGGGGTAATACTGTGAGGATATTGATGAATGGCATCCAGTGGGTTATGGTAATGATGTAATTATTCAAAAAGACTGGTTAAAATAAAGCATCTTCCAGCCAGCTACCAGATATGTGCAAATGGATGGCCTAGAATAGAGAAACTCTGGCCTTTGAATCAATTTTTGTTTGTTTGTTTGTTTGTTTGTTTGTAACCACTGGTGGTTTACTGAACAATTAGTATATGTGATTAGACACAATATCTTCATAAGGAATTTCAAGGTTAAGTTGAAAATCTGCAGTCCACTTCTGCACGTGGTTCAGATGACTGTGGATGGAGTAGCCCAGGCGTGATGGGATGTGACCATCACAAAAAGAGACACACGTTTTGATCCATCTCACCGGGTCGTCAGTTTTCTTAAAGGATGCGCTCATTAAGTGTTGCCACAGCGCTTTATAGCGCTTTATTGTGTTTTCAGAATTCACATCTTGATCTGGAAGGGGGTTTGGAAAAACATTAACAGAAAAGAATGGCTTACAGCAGTGTTTCCTGAGAGCACTTCATGAGAGCGGGGTCTCTGGGTCTACAAAGTGTCGAATCCTCACGAACACCTGCTGATTTCAGCCGAGATGAGTTTCAGCGACTAAAATTAAAAACCACAGAATTAAGACCAAAATATCTTTAATTAGATGCACTGGTTGAGTTATTTGGTATATGGTCAGAAGCATATTACCCACGCTGTATATGTATGCAATGCCAGCGTGGACCAACAGAGGGCAGAGTTGATAATCTGAACACAACTTGAGGTGAGGGAAAATTCTCATCCTGCAATACATCAATAGACAATAAAACAATTGTGTTCTTGTAAGCAGTTTTTGCCACCATCTGATGCCATGAGCATTTCTGTCGGGGGACCTTTTCCCTGCTGTTTACTGCCCTCATGTGATGGCAGGTAATTGACTCTACGATTGCTTTTCCATGCTGCAAATGATGTCCATGCACCGAATGCTTCAGTAAATCACACCCTGAACGTTTTAATTATGTAATGTACTTGGTGAAAGTCACCAGGATCCGCACTGTGTTTGACACTCGATGACATATGGCAATCATTTGATTGGTTCAGTTCATTCATTGATTGGCTTAAATGACAAATCCTCAGTGGCTGTTTGGAACGTAACGTCCCTATAGGTGGAACTGTCGTCCTATCAGTGTGACATCTCGACAGGTCATTGAGAAAATCCAGACAAAGAGACAAGGCTTATAATGTCAATTTATCCGCACTGATGACATATCTCTCCTTGAACGACTGGGCAGGTTCGTCCAAAATGAATTAAATTTGCGTCTTTATGGTTTTATTTTTTGTTTGAAGTGCAGTCATGGCTCCATGTTCCCTATTGGTCTCTGCTCATTTCGCAGCTTCCTGTCCAAGGCTAAAAGCGCATTCGGGATGTTCTCTCAGAGTTTCAGATCTTCCTAATCTGAAGCAACGCCACATCAGTTATAATTTTAATGTGGGTTTTTTTTAAGCTGCTGGATATTTGCAGCCCTCTCCAGAGACCCTCTGATCACGATAAAAAAGCTTTTCATCTGTTTCGGAGAGAGAGAGAGAGAGAGCGATACTTTGGAAGACCTTTCTGTTTCGCAACAGCAACCCTAACAGAGAGACTGAAAATGTGGAGTGTCTTTTTTCAGAGCATTCTTGTAATATTATATGCAACAAGGAAGATCTTTCTCCGCTTATTATTATTTTTTTTTTTTAACACAGTTTTACATCGTGAATATCAAACCTCACAGTGACAGAGAGTGATCAGCTGTCTGATATTGTTTCTCTGTCCTTTCTGCTCATGAAGGAGGTTTTATTCAACTTTCATATTGGTGAGTGACTGTGGACAGGATAAGTAGGTTTTTATTAAGAGAATGAACGCTTTGGAATTTTGGTAATAGAATCTTCAGGTGGGTGTCCTATTCTGTTGTCCTTAATCGTTCCAAACTGAGGTGACACAGTCATGCAATTTGCAAAGCTAAGAGCAAGGAAGAACGAGAGAGAGAGAGAAAAGAAAGAAATTTACTAGCTGTCTCATAAAGCTACAAAACTTAATACCCACCAGGGAACTGAATCTTCTCTTTCATATTGCCTGAGGTCAGAAAGAGAGAGCTGAAAAGAGAGAGAGAGGGAGAATATTTGATCACTCTTGGTGAGAGCACAAATCCGACATTATCCTATCTCAGAAACTAATTTTCTCCTTCTTTTTGGGTGATGGGGAAAGATTCCGAAGAAGACATGTGGAGTTCATCAGAATGCAAAATCTGAATGACATCACTCCTTGAAACATGACCTAGGAGTAAATTGTCTCACTTTGGGAGAAACAACTCCACTAAAGATCTAGCCTACCAAACTCTTTAGAATGGTTTTTCCTATTCAGAGCACATGTTGACCATTTTGTGTTCTCTCTCTGTCTCTCTCTGTCTCTCTTCAGAGACCACTGAATTCCTGATCCAGAGGACTTTCACAGTTGGTTTTCATAATAACTCTGCTACACAGCTGACACCAGGATGATTCCGCTGACGAGGCCTGAATTTAAACATATAGCTATGATCAGCTAGTCACCACATAATTCTCTCCATTTTATTTCATTGGCATACAAGCAAGCCCATAATATTCTGAGCTAATGTGCACCAGAATGTAAAATGGAGCACTGAAAGAGTGAGTGAGTGAGAGAGCAAGAGCAAGAGAGAGAGAGAGAGAGAGAGAGAGAGAGAGAGAGAGAACAAAACTTGTCATGAAGCAGTTTCACAAAACGTACTTTCTACTCTCTGTCTGCAAACAACGCATCATTGCTGTGTTCTTTATTGTCTATTGTACACATATTAAACTCAGAAACAAATGAAGTCCATTTTCCTACACAGTGCCAATTTGGTTTTACATTTTTTGTGTGAGGACTACAAGACATTTGTTCAAGCATGAATAGATGAATATGCATTATGCATTTTAGGTCCCAGGCGGTACCAAGTTCTGACAAATGCATGTTAGTCACACAGATTTATTCAAGAGATGGGTATCAGTAAGAGATGGTACGCATTTACACTTGTTATAACAGCCACTCTCTTTGCAAATATTAGTGTTTGGAAGCCTCTGAGAACATTGTTCACGGTGAAGTATGTAAACAGATAGAGATGAATGCCACTATTCTTGTATTTGTTTTTAGCTGATGAGCTGTTTGTTGAATTACCTTCGCCTGTTGGGTTTCAAAGTGATCACACAGACTAATTCGGAGTTTGAGGAACGCGCGTGTTGAGCGGCAACCAGACTTTGAAACGTGCAACTCGGACGCCGTTTGATCAAATATTCTTAACTGCAAAGTCATTATCATCAATTACTGTGGGAGAATCTTTAAACGCTTTCAGAACTGCTTAACGTTCACAATTATATGAATTACGCACCATTAGTCTGTCAGTTCGTCAGCTTAAAACGAACAAAGTCAAGGCTTTGAAGATCAGAGTGGATAACGGTAGTAGATAAATGTGCGCCAGATTTAAAACACATTACAGTGATCAAAGAATGTTTTCATAAAAACTCATAACCTCTATGACTTACAAAATAAATCATCTAAGTTGTGCTTTTATCCAGGTGAAATCAGATACAGTAGATTTCTTGTTATAAATACCGAAATACAGTTGATTATGTTTAGTTGAATAAAATGACAAATTGTTTCTAAAATCAACATCTGGAAACTTTACTCAGTTCTCTACGGTAACCCCACTCAATTCGGTTGTAATTTCCTTAATTCAAACTAATACAACTTATATAGGCCTATACATTGGAATTGTCAATTACACTCTACATAAGTGCACTAAGCGGGGCTTTGAGTGAGACTGAAAAATTAGCTCTGGTGAATTGTAAATTGTTATGGCAAGGTTTATGTTTCGTTTAAGGTGGTTCTTAGAAAGTTTACTTGCTAATCGCTAAAACGTACGAACTCAGAAAATTAGTCAAATTTTAGCTCGCTTTAGAGTTTTCAGCGTACTGCTAAGAGTAGTAAAACCGCGATTTACCGCGTCCCCTGAAGACTAAACTAAACATTTATTGTTGGCAGTCGTAAAAATACTTAAACAGCTGTTTCTTCAGAATTGAACAGGGAGCACCGTTGTTCCTCCTTAACAGAGTTCAGGCAGCCGTGAGCAGGGAGTGGAATGGAGAGGGTCATGGAGATTGGTGGGTGGGGATAACCCTTTTGGAAAAAAAAATATTAAAAAATCACGTGTTTGTAGATCAAAGGAGATCCGCTTTGTAGAGCGAGCGAGCGAGCGAGGGGGGAGAGAGAGAGAGAGAGAGAGAGAGAGCGCGAGCAAGCAAGCAAGCAAGCCAGCTAACAGACTGGCAAGCAAGCAGACAGGCAAGCAATGCGATTGTCAAGGCTGCAATGGTGAAATAAGCACGCGTCGTCAAGGACAGAGTTTTTGTTGCACAACTCAGAGAACACCGTGCTCCGAGAACATATATTTTTTTTGCGTCTTTCTCTCTCTCAGATTCGATTTCTGAATTTATCAACTTCGGGAAAACCTTTGGAAATTATGTTTCGAGCGGCGCTGATCCAACCGGCAAGATGATGATTTTACCAAGGAGAGGGTTACGTTGTGTAGCTGAATCGGTGGTCCTGGTGCTTTTCTTGGTCTCCTCACATTTTGGAACCGTTTTAGCGAAGGATACCGCCTTCGTGGAAGTTGTGCTATTTGAGTCAAGTCCAAATGGTGATTACACTACTTACACGACAGGTTTGCAAGGACGATTCTCCAAAGCTGGAGCCACAATCAGCGCGGAGGGGGAGATCGTTCAAGTATGTAAAACTCTTTTTACTAGAATTTTGGGAATGGGGTTAGTTGTGGAAGCGTCGCATGCGGTAATTTTATTTTCCTCTCTGTACTTTTGTCGCCCCTCAGAACTTTTTGAAGGGGGCGGTGTGGGTTTTGGAGGGGGGTTGCACTCACTACGTGAGGATGGTACTAGCTCACTATGCGGTCACAAGATGGCCCCTGTCTAGTAAACCTAAGTACTCAGTTAAGCATGCGAGTTCACATACAGAGTTATTTTGATGCTAAACATAAGTAAATACAAACACAGACTTTCAGTCTAACATCAACTAACATCAGTTCCAGAGAGAGCTTTTGAAACACGTTGCGTGTGTTTTAACTTTATTTTGAAGATGTAATTTTTTAAGGGGATACAAACTTTTCAAAAGGAATATCGTTTTGAATCGATTTTGTTCGGTATGCTTTTAAATGTATGTTTTGGGGTAGCCAGCGACATTTCGCATAAAAAGTACCGAAAGGAGTTCAAAGCTACTTTACCGCAACTCAGTGACAACACCTAACTTAACTAATGGCCTGAACTGTTTACTTAAACTTTATTTTGTTTGGCATGTCTTGACGGGCATGGCGAGGTCCAAGTGAACCACAAATTTAGGTTATTAGCTTGTTGGGTTATTATCTAAAATTTGGTCATTCAGTAGCTTGCGTCGCGGGTTTAGGGACTGTATTTCCCCCATGTGGTAACTTTGATCTGTAATGCAATATGTTCTCGTATACCCACTATCACGGCTCGTTTGAAGCAGCAATGAATATTGTACCTTCCGCAGAGTTTAAGCTACTGGCGGTAAAACGTTGCAAATAAACTTTTGTAACAAACCCACGTTGTTATGTTAACAAATATGGCTTCGCCCACTTGTTGCTTTTGCAATGTTCCTAACACGTTTTTTTTAGTCGGGTGAACTGAACAGTGTCGAATTGTGCATTCCCGTAACTCTACAGGGAGTGTCCAAAGCTTTTTTAAAGCAAGATCTTCAAAGGCTTTGAAAGCTATCCAGATTCATTTGGCTCGCATGGACATAATGTCTGCTACACCCTCCACTCTTGCACCAATCGTAGTACGTGAAGACGAGGAGCGCGGTCTGGAAACAGTCGAGTATGTTTGAAAGCCGTGCCAAGAGGAGTAATGCTTCTCTGAAGTATATTCCGCTGGATAAGTGTCGAAATATTTACTGACAGGAGAGAATGCGTGCGCCGCATGAAGCTATGAAGTCAGAAATACTTAAGTACTGTTCGTCGTCTGAGCAACCGAAAAAAGCCCGCTCAAGTGTCTAGAGTTGAAGGATGCATTGATTTTCCCCACTGATCAAAGTTACCATTGAGTGGGTGCACCCTCCCCCTCTCTCACGTCCACGTTTTACACGACATTTGGAAAGTAACGGCCTCCTCTCTCTTTCTCTGTCTCTCTGATGCAAACCTAGAAGTGTGTTTTTAAAAAAGTGTCCCTCGGAATTACATCACTGCAATGTGTTCCCCCCTCCCCTGTTAGCAGCATGGTTGTAAACACTGATTTCAACTCATAATCTGCGTTTGCAGACTAGCAAGACGTTAAGATATTTCGCTACGATTTTAACAAGGGGTTTTAAATCTATAACCATTTGAGCCCGTCTGATATGTTTTGAAGTGGCGGCTCAGGTTTCCACTTGAAGTCTGTGTTTGTGTGGGTGTTAAGTTTAATTTGACAATGTAAAGGACCTTCAGTTCACATTTTACTGCAGTCACAAACTCTATAAGCTCGTTTAACTCTTCAGCCCTCTCTGTGTGTGTTTCAAGCGAAGAAATTGTGTGTGCGCGCGCGCGCGCGTGCTTTGTTGCTTGCATGAATTTGTGCTCTTCTGTATGAAGTTCTGTATTTCATAGAAGTGAGAATGACATCTGTTTGGGCTATACTTCTTTCACTAGTTTAATGCAGATAACCAGAGGTCTACATTAGAAAAACAGAATATTCAAATACAAGAGAATGACTTCCTGTGTCTGTTTATTTGAGGACATCCCAACACCCACCACCAATACCAGTGTATATTGTATGCAAGTCATTCCAAATGTATCTTTGATTATGTCTTCTATGTTGAGTTGTGGATAACTGGGAGAAGATTCCTTGTGATGAAGCTGTCTTGACCCGAGTGATGGAGTTTTTGGGGTTGGACCTGTGTGTTGTGTATATGTGGTTTATTACGACGTAAATGAACTTCAGATGGTAATCAAATCCTTGTTGAGAAAGGCGGAGCTGTGCCGTGATGGTTTTGGCCGCGACAGTCGAGATCTCAGGCGTGATGATTTTGCAAGTGAGAAGAATGATGAGTTGTAACGATGACGGTGTTTTTAAAATTTCAAAGAGCCAAACAATGATGTCAAAGATCTTTTTTTTTTTGGTCTTCTTTTTGGATGTGATCTTTGAACAACTTCATGGAAGTAATTTGGTGTTTGAACAAACTTCTTAAACAATCATAATGGAACAACCAATGGCGTTCTATATATATACACGCACACACAAAAAAAAACAGGGCAGATGTTGTCTTTTCCTCATTTGCTTCCCAAAGTCCTCTCTGCCCCTTCTCCCTAAGCTTTTGTTGAAAGGTTTTCCGGTTTGGGGAAGAAGATGAGTTTCTGTGACCCCTCCCCCCTTTTTTTTTCTGGGGGGGGGGGGGGGGGCGTTTCCCCATGGGACTGGCTTCAAACCACTTGACGCATTGGGCAGCTTTTTGCTTTCCTGGTTCAGGCTTTTCTCTCTGCCCTCTGTGGAATCGGCTCTCGGTTTGGCACGCCGAAGGTCTTCAGAGCGGCGACGGTTTGGAACTCCAAAGCAGCGGGAATGTGACCGGGTTGTTTAGTCTGCCCGCGATGTCGTGCTGAGACGTCTCCCGATAAGTAGGAGTTTGGGTAAGAGGGCATGGAAAGGTTTTTGGAGGAGAGCAAGAGAAAGAGAGAGAGAGAGAGAGAGAGAAAGCACCACCACTCCCTGCTCCTAGTCCCGATCCCTCTCTTACCCCTGAAGCGCAAAAGTAAGCCCGGAGCGCCAAGCCAAAGCAAATAAATTAGCTCAATTTGCTACCCACGCTGCCTTAAAGGAAAGCAAAGTGACTTGGCTAATACGCAAAACCAGTGTTCTCTTTGGCCCAAAACCTCTCAGCAGAACCCCCCCCCCCCCCCCCCCCCCCCCCCGAACCTCCCCAAGCCATACCCGCAGCCCCTCCACCTCACCCTCCCTCGCCTGCAGTTTTGCCTCGTAACAGCTAAGTAATCAATGTCTCTTTAAATAATTCCATTCATGACTGAAATTGTGGTTGTTTGTTGGAAGGGGCTGCCTGCTGGCGGTTTCTGAATTGAACATAGGCCTTTTTTTCTGAACGTACCGTCATCTGGCGTTTAAAAAGGAAGCCAAATAGGTGTCACGTTGGGGCTTTTGAATGAGGGTTATTAGGCCAATTTGTCTTTGTTGGTTTCCTTTTTTTTTTTTTTTTTTTTAAACACCATGCTATTTATTCATTTTAACATTCAGGATATTGGTTTCACTTTGTGCTATTCATGTGGGATTTGATGAGGCGTAATAGGTGAGGTATTTCTGCTCTGGCCGTAAAGTCGCGCTCTTCAGCCAGTCAGATATAAGTAGTTTGTGAATGTCGCACCTACTGATGGAAGACCCAAGCCCTTACTTATCAGTGGTCCCAGTAAGACTAAGAATGCTGCACCAGGATCAGTTTCCCCGCCTTGGTCAACATAACTCCGTCTATTGGGATTATGAAAGACCAAAACTGATCCCAGATCAGCATTCTAAATCTGATAAGTTGAACACAAATCAACTGCAGACATGGAACGTGATTTGTAACCCCCCCCCCCCACATACCAGTGCCAAGTGCAATTGAAATAACTGAAACTGGGAAACTGGACGCCATGTAGGGCTGTTACAGATTTTAAGCGCGATACGACTTTTCTGTCCTCCTACACCGTCAGCCGCTATCCTGCATGGTGGAGTTCAGTGATGCGTCATGTGTTGTCTAAATCGCTTAAATAAACAAAGGCAACATTTTGGTGGGTCTGCGGACGGTGTTAGTGCGGGCGCAGACGTGGAAGCCTTCACGTTCACTCAACAGGAACGTGGAAGATGTGGGTTTGCTGGCACCTTTGTCAGCTTTATATACCTGTGACAGGTGACTTATGACATCTGACTCCTCCCCCCACCACCACCAACAAAAAAAAAGAAAGGAAGAAAGAAAAACTGAACCGAAATGTGTCAGTCGACGGCTGTTATTCTGAAGTGTAGAAGTCGTTGTCGACCGTGAAAGCAGGGGGCATGATGATTCTTTCGAGATATTAACATATTCTCGGTGATGGGTTTTTTTTTTTGTTTTTTTTTTTGGGGTGAGATTTGTCCTCACCTGTACAGCGTTAGTTTGTTGGTTTCTAGAGAGTTTCAAAGGTGGAAGAAGTCGTCTCCAGCTCCGCGGTTGCTTTCTTTTCTGTGGGGTATTGTAAGTGTGTCATTTCCGTAGGAAGCAGACACGGCGCTGCCACATCTGACTTTGATTTCTGCTCTTCGTGCTCTCGGGGGCCGAGAGAAGCGCAGCTGGAGACGTGGCACTGGAGTGACCACATGTAGGGTAACTCGCCCCGCGAAACGGCTTCCATCAGTCCCCCCCATTTAAAAGACCTGCAAGGATACGGACTCCTGTCAAAACAGGTCACCGTTTTAAAAACGCAAGAAAAAAAAAACGCATCGGTAAACTAACCAACGAACCAGAACCGACGTGAATTCTCGTAACACGCTGGCCTGGAATTCTGTGATCGGACTTTCAAGCGAAGGTTCAGTCTTGGTCCAGTAAGACATCCTTAACGAAGATCTTCCTCTGCCGATCCAAATTAGATGAAGTCTGGAGTTCATACTCAACGGGACACCAGTCTAGGGTGTTTAAGGACAGTTTGCTTGCTTGCCATGTTGGGAGGGAAAGGGGGGTTTAAGCCCCAACCAGGAGATGTGAAAAAAGGCAGATCCTGGTGCTATATTTGGTTCCTAATGAGAGTGTTAGTTGTGTTGTAGGGGAACTGAGACATTCTCGCCGCAGACTGGAAAAAAAGAAAAACCCTTAAGACTTCATTATGGGACCATGCTAGACAGGAGGTACCAAAAAAATAAAACCCCTGCCACTCCCTGTTTTGGGTAACAGTGGCAATACTCAACTGTGTGTATAAAAGGTTAAAAAGCACTGCTACTTTTTTCCATTTATTGGTTTTGTTCACCACAGCTGTATTTTAGGCACTATCTGTTCAAACCGCCGACCTCTGTGCCTTTCATATCCCAGCCAAAGTAATTTGAGGTTACGTGTCTCCTCTGTGGGAAGAAAACAAGGTTCAGACATTTTTTTGCCTCCTGCTTTCTTCTCTCCCCACTGTCTGCTCCTGTGACGCACACAAACTATGCCACTCTACGACCCCCCCCCCTCCCTTTTTTCATTCATTTATTTATTTATTTATTTATTTATTTATTTATTTATTTATTTATATACTTTTCTCTCTCCCCTTCTCTTTTCGGGATGTTCCTCATCTGGAGGGTAAACAGGCAGCAGTTTTTGAAACTAAGAGAGGTCTCTAGATACACCTCTCAGTATTCACTAGAGATGAAATCCTTCGAGGAGTTTTTTTTTTTTTTTTTTTTTTTGCAAAGTCAGAAGTGAAGTTGCTGTTCGGTAGCGTGGGTTTAGTGATCCCGGCGAGCTGCGTTTGTGATGAAAGACTCTGGCGGCGAAGCGTCTGGACCACTCGTCCTGCTGGTTGCTATCAGTGTGTGAGATACTATAGCGTGTTACGACTTGTTTATATATTGTAAAACTCTATCAAAGTTAGAGTTATGTGCGCTGTCTTAGTCACTGATATTTGAATCCGATGCAAGACTAGAGATTGTTTGGGGGGGCGGGGGGGGGGGGTCGGTTGTAAAAAGGAAAAAAAAGAAAGAAGGAGAAGCCACACGCACTGAACACACGAGTGTGCTGGACAGTTCACAACCACACCGCTGAATTTCTGTCTGTTTCTGTCTCCGCACTTCTTTTTAAAACGTCTTTTTTTTTCTTTCTTTCTTTCTTTTGTTTTTTTTTTTTTTTGGAGGGGTTGGAGCGGTAAAAAGACAGTTGTAGTATTTTTTTTATTGACTGTAACCCATGGTTTTTGAAGACTCAGCCATGAAAAGTGTGTGTGTGTGTGTGCGTGTGTGGGTGTGTGTGTGTTCAAGTTCAAAAGAGATCAGATATCTGCTATCAGAGGGTGGTGCCTTGGATTCAAAAAGAAAAAAAAAAAAAGAGATAATTCTGAGATGATGTGGAGATACTGACCTGGGAGAGAGCTGGCAGGAGTGATGTACAGTATATATGTTGTCATTGTATTGGCATTTCTGTATTGGCACAATAACGCTTCCATGGTAACGGCCCAAACATGTTACCGCATCGGAATGCCGTAGCAATGCGTGCACGGCATAGATCAGAGATGAGAACATTTTTCCGATTTTTCCCAGTATGGTACCGCGGCAATGCGTTTGCCAAAAGGTTTGCAAACAGAAATATTTCAAATGTGCTAGAATAAGTCTAAGGATGTTACATATTACACATCATTTGCATATTCTGAATTGCATCAGCATGGTTCAGCCGTTGGACGATTGGCCGTCTCAGATAAAGGCCTTCTGTTCTCTGATCAGCGTTCCTCACTGGACCGGCTTGTGGTTGTGAACTGTGATGCCTCAATGTTTTGTTTTTTTTTCTTTTTTTTTTACTCCTGCCAGAAAATATAGGCGACTGCCAATGATTCCAAAAAAAATCTCTCTGGATGTAGAAATGACGATTATTAATTTTTTTTTTTATCTTATATAGAATACATTTCTGATACTCTTTGAACTTGCTCACGCAAAAGATTCTGCTGCTTTTCTGGTATCTGGCATTTAATTTGCCCGTTGTCATAGCGATGCATCAATTTTTTTGGGGGGGTGGGTGGGTGAAATCAGCTCTTAAGTTCATTCAGACTCAAACATGTCTCAAACGCATGAAAGACATTTCACCCCTGTTTCTGTTTGCTTTGCCTCTGTGGGTTGAATGTGAGTTTAATCAAGTCTAATAACCCTTCTTATTGTCACAGTTTTTAAACAACCATCAACTGCTTTAAATGAATTAGTGCTTTGAAGACACCACACCCCCCCCCCCCCCCCCCCCCCCCCCCCCCCCCCCCCTTTTTGCTGCTGCAGCTTCGGGCTGGGGGGGGTTAAAGAAAAAGGTTTGCAGCAGTGAGACTGATGGAATGACAAAGGCCAGGCTGCACACTGAGGCTGTGGCATGCTTTGTTGCTTTGTTGTTCAGCCTGGAATGTGCTGACTAATATTGGACGTCCAAAAAGCTCTCTCTCCCTCTCTCTCTCTCTCTCTCTCTCTCTCTCTCTCTCTCCCTCTCTCCTTCTTGCTCTCTCTTTCCCTTACTCACTCTCGCTCTCAGTACTGTAGATCCAGAGCTACCTTTCTGGAAGCTACGTGCAGTTGCGCTGTCTTTCTCTTCCCTGTCTTCTTTACCTTCGTCTTCTGTCGGGTGCCTGCTCTGCCCTGGTCTGCTTGTTCTCTTTGCAACTGGATTTGCGTTTATATCGGTGTGTGTATGTGTGTGTGTGTGTGTTTACGTGCGTGTGCGTGTGTGCGCGCGCGTCCAAGCCCGTTAACCTTGTGCTGTTCTCAATGAGATCGACAGAGCTGTTATCACAGGGCCGAGCTGCTCGCCGGGTACAAGAACACAGGGGTCAAAGTATCCTCCAGTGAGTGTGTACGGTGTGACGCTATTACGTAAGGTCCAATGACAGGTCTACGTGTAGGATACAGAGGCGTTCAGCACCCGCGTTGACGTAGCAAAATCCCAGGAACTCGTAAACCGTTCTGCAGCGTGTGTTTTTGTCAATATGCATTTCCCTCACATGGTCTGATTTGTGATTTACTATCTACATGGGTGTGTGTGTGTGTGTGTGAGAGAGAGAGAGTCCACATGTGATCACTGAATAGCTTTTGTGTTTTTGGTTGTCCTTCATGGTCTTATTGAAGTTGTTGTGGGGTTTTTGTTTTTTTTTTTTTTTCTTCCTCCCCGATGCTCTTCTCGTTGCCTTTGTGTATCAACGAGTTTCCCTTCCAAAGGCGTTCACGTCTGTCCATCATGCAAGGCCGCTGGATATGTTATCTTGGCCAAATTGACTGTACCTTATTCTCTTTAAATCTGTCCGGCCCCTTCCTGGAGCCACGGTGCGTGTGACAGCTGGTTGATTGGTTTACCTGCTTTGTCTTTCTCTGAATGGACTCCAGGAGATAGATCACTCTGTAGGGTCTTCCAGGCGATGATCAGATCCGACCAGAAGACCCTCTCATTTTGTACCCCACGCTGCCCCCCCCCCCCCCCCTTCCCCGATGTTCCAAGAGCGATTCATCTCGTCCCCCTAATACACCTTGGTATCTGGTGTGGTTCTGCCTGCAGCTTTAATGAGGTGGGCTTGTTTTCAGACACAATGGGAGCAGGGACATGATGGATTAGACGTTCTGGCTGAAACAGCAATACTTTTTCTGTCTCGATTTTCTGCATCTAATTTTCTGTTGGTCCACTGCTGGTCTTCTGTGTGTGTGTGTGTGTGTGTGTGTGTGTTTCAGATGAATCACTTCACGGTTCCTTGGCTCTCCAAGGGCCTTGTCTTGGGATGCATGTCCCAGATCTGTGGAGTGGATTGGATGAAAATGGTCTTGTTTCTCCTGTGCTAACCTAGAAATTTCACACACACAATCTTTTTGGAGAGAGACACAACAACAGCCTGCAGGTTATTGGGTTGTGAGAAGTTGTTGCTTCATGTTGTCCAAGATTATCTTCTTGCTTTTGCTCACAATGACTTTGATCCAGTTACCAAAAATAAAAAAATAAATAAAAAAAAAAGAGAGAGGGAGCAAGAGTGTTAGGAAAACAGTGGGCTGAAATTTAATGTGTCATTAATTAGGCAGATACAGCATGATATTCAGTGGTGAGAAATGGCCTTTTTTAGGCACAGGCTAACCTTCAGCTAACTGAAAGGTGTTTGCGTATGCTTATGGTTCATCCTGAGAAGCCCGGCCTGTAACCAGGGGATTTTTCCTTTTCAGTATGAAAGTAAAAGTAATTCTGCAGTTAGGCTACCTCATCAGGGTTAAGAACCTGTAGCACATTGTATGCACAGCGATGTCACCACGCAAGCATTTTTTTGCATGCAATAATAACACGGAATGACGTTTCCACGGCAGAGAAACAACCGGTATGTAGTCTGTGAGCGTCTCTCTTTCTGTCGGGGACAGGCTTCTGAGCCTAAGGGTTTTTTTCAGTTGGATGGTAGTCTGACAGTGCAGTGAGAGGTTAGGGCTCCAGTTTGCGGTGGTGCGCGCGGAGTGGCCTGCGAGGAAGCAGTTTTGGGTTGGGGCAATCTGTGCAGGGCAGGGACTGCAGTGGGAGGAGAGGTTTGGTGGAATCTCGCCGCGGGTGGAAACGGCACAAACGCGCCGCCCCAGACGATAGGATCGGCAGCGCTGGGAGGCCTTGGGCGCGTTTCGGGAGATCAAAGGCTCGGCGCGGGGCGAGGCCAAAATGCTCACTGAGTAACGCCTGGCCTGATTAAAAAAAAAAAAAAGAAAAAAAGAAAAGAAAACTGTGCCGCGTAGCTGCGGATGATGTAATCACAGCCCCGTGGGCAGATCCACTCCTGTTCAAATAAAAGGTGTAGGTGTTCTCTGCTCTCAGATGGGGAGAGGAGAGAAGAAAAGAAAAAGAAAAAGAAAAAAAAAAACATTCGGTCTGTTTTTCTGGCCTCTTTCTTTCATAGGCAGTCCTCTTAATCCTTTTGCCCTCCTTAATGGTGAGGTTACTCTCACAATTTCTCATTAGAAGGTGAATTCGTTTTTTTTGTTTTGTTTTGTTTTGGTTTTGGCATGATCTCTGTAGAAAGGTTAATCCACAAGGTGTTTCTGTTGCATGCAACAGGTGGAATGTGGTTGACTCTGCTGTTTTCTGAGGCTTATAAAAGGGACTGGTATTTAGACTGTCTGTTGTCTGCTTCAGTGAATGGTGGCAGGTACTTTCAAAACACACACACACCTTGTGATCATTCATTGACAGCTCTTGTGTCTGCACACACACACACACACACACACACACACACAGGGAAGCGTCTGACTGGATTGTCTGTGTGTGCGATAACGCATCGGAGACTTGGCAGGACAAATTGGCAGTTGCAGCCTGCTGATTGAAGTCTTAATCATGATCATGAGATGCATTCTAGAATTCAAGGCTGGTTCTAGAGCGGAGAATGTTTGGTTTGAAATCAAAGCCGTGGTAAGACTCTTTATTCCTGGATGGAAGGTGTGAAGTGAAGCAGAATAACCCTGGTGTGAGGTGAAGAACTAAAGGAGAGATTCAGGAATACTTATCATAGCGTATTAAATCAACAGCATCGTCTGTAATAGCTCCACATATCGGTTAAACAAGAACAAAATGTACTGTGCTTTAGATTATATGCTAACATAGTAAATAAATGTTGCGTGATGTAAAATGATTGTTATTTATGGCTGAGCAAAAGATGAAAACGTTTCTTATCACCTTGCATTGCATTGTTTAGAGCCTTGAACCAGTGTATCTGTGTGTTTCAGATTGGATACAGAAACGTGTGATTCCACTTCATTTCCACTTTCAGACAGTAGCATTTTGGTCTCTCTTAGCCTACCACTGACCTTTTTTTGTTTTGCTTTGTTTTCCCCAAGCTCATTTGAAAGAGACAAGAATCTTGATCTGGGTTTGGGATGAGTAAGGCAGCTTGACCAGTTTAAGCGAAATTGCTAAGCAGGAGATGATTCGAGCGCTCCAAGTGACCGTGGTTTTCACATCAGTGTCCACAGGAATCTCGTTAAAGGCTAATTGTCGCCCCCGAGGTGACACCCATCCCACAAGAATTCCGCTCTAAACGTTCCCAGAGCGTCGGCTTCAGATTCAGCTGCCTGAATTCCAGGCTTATCTCGCCAGCTCCTGGACCTGGAGCTTAGCAGCGGCTCACATCCATGCCTGTTTGTTTGTTTGTTTGTTTGCTTTTTGTATTACGTGAGTGAGATTTTTGTTTAGGCAAATGACTGGTTTTGAAGCTTTCGTGTGCGTTTTTTTTTTTGGTTTGTTTGTTTTTATTGATTTGTTTATTGGTTATTTATATGTTTATCGGGCTTGAGTTTTCGTCAGATCGTCTAAAGCGCGCTTTGCAGGTGATCTTTAAAGAAGACCAAGCTTTCGTGACGCTGTTCTCCCTCAGTCCTCGAGCGAAAACATAAACACAGGCTAAGAAATGAATTAAAGTTACGAGCGCACTACCCACAATTGCAAGTCCGCGTTCCGGAATGTTCCGACCGCCTTTTTTGCATGACAAACCATTTGGAAATTTAGCCGCGCGGAATAAGATAATGCCGCACAGTCTTGTACGCCGCTGTCCTGAATCTCTCTATCTCTCTCTCTCTCTGTCTGTCTCTCTCTGTCTCTCTGTGTCTCTCTCCCCCCCCCCCTTCCTTTACTCTTTTCAGCATTGATTCCTCTTCTACAGTGTGGTTTGCTGAATGGCAATGTCATGTTGAATACCTGTGTTTAGCCTCCTGATAAGGGTGAAGGTACTGGTCTTGTCAGAACACACTCCATCACAGAGTGCCCTCCCGGGATTCAGCCAGCCGTGGACAGGGGAACGAGAAAGGCCGCGCACACACCAACCCCGCAGTCTTCGAAGACGATTACACACCCTCCAAGCTCTGCGTGTAATAAATTGCTAGCAATGCTAACAGGAGATGAAAACGGGTCATCTTGCGTCAGGTTAATGGATCGCAGATGAATCTGAAGGAGAATTAAATATGTTTATGGGTCAAGTTACTGAGTAGGTGTTTATGTTCACTGTACACAAACTGGCACTTGAGTCCATGAGCATGAATTAGGCAAATAATTGGGTCGAAAGGCACTCGAAGGTGCCCTGATTGCTTTGGATATCTCCGGTTTGTTGATGTAATCATTTCCTCAAGGTTATGAAAACCCTGCCTTGTACTTCCTCTCAGTGTCTCTGTCTTCTGTGTATGCATTTAACCAGCCAACAGCTTAAGTTGGCACGATGCGTAAGTTTCCTCTCTCCCTCTCTCTCCCTCTCCGCCTCTCTCTCTCTCTCTCTCTCTCCCTCTCCCTCTCCGCCTCTCTCTCTCTCTCATTCTCCAGTCTGTGAAAATAACGCTTTTAAAGTTCTGTCTCTTTCCCTTGGAGGACCTGGGATGAATGTTTACTTGTTGTTTTGAAGTTTGAAGGATGTCTGATGTGGACCACACATGGCTTGTCGATGTTTGCGGCGATAATTATGAGAGGAACAAGTCTGACAAACGAGACCTGAATTCCTTGGCAACAACAACAACAACACGTCTCACGTCTTGGTCCAGGCATTTTGCTGAAAGAGATGTTTACCCAGCTTGAGGTCTAGTTCCTGCCATCCAAGTAAACAGGCCCAATTTACTAACTTCACCAAATGCTTACTCATTAGATCTCATCTTCTTTAGGGACCTGCCAACCTGGTGTTGTCTTACTGGACTATTTGTAGTTAGTCAAGCACACGGGCATTGGGTTTTTAAAAGACTATTGCCGGTTTTCAAGGAAGCTTTAATTTGTTTAAGTTGTTTTGCTGAATCTCTGGTTCTTTGGACGGGAACTGTGGTCTGCACACTGTGTGATTCGTGCATGTCATCACTGAAAATTGTTCTCATTGGCTTTGACCATCATCATCATCATCATCATCATCATGATGTCGAGCTGCCAACCTCTTTCATCTTGTGTCAGTGCTTTTTGGTGGGAGGCCGACAACCTCCAGTTATCAAAAGCTTTTGGCTCTGGAACATTTCCGATGATCTTTCGTCACCATGAACCTCTTTCGTATTGTGACCTCTGACACGTGCCACTGAAAGTGGTTAATGCTTCAAAAAAAATATTTGCAAGAATGAATGAATTCAGAAAGCGTTTCGGCAACTTTTCAACTGTCGTCAGCAGCACGGCGACTGGCTATGTTTACGACTGGGAAGTGCAGGTCTGAGGACATATAGAAAGGAAATATAGGAAATATATAAATATAATTAGCATTTCTGGAATCTTCCACAGCAGTTTGATGAATGAACTGAATGGTTTGCCCCAGTTTTAACTGTGAAAGCTAGTTTGTGAGGTTCTCCTTGTGAGGAACACTCCCCTGATGTTCTGGTTGCGGGGGCCACCGAGGGTCACAGTGACTTGACCTCTAAAGGTTAAAGGTCAAGTCTGCAGAGCTCACATGCTAACAGTTCTTGAAACTGTAGCTGCCCCCAGAGCTTTGGTCTAGGACCTGCTTTCTTCACCCCAACTCTAAATTTAGAAATTAAGTGGTTGAGTGCAGCACTGATCCAGGATCAGCGCTGAGGTGGTACCTCCTGTGTGTACTCACTCATGCTTGTGTTCAAACCGCTTCAGTTCTTTGTCCTGTGAAATCTCATAATGTGACTAGTCTTTCGTTACCTCTTTAAAATAAATCAAGTTTTGTTTTCACCCCTAAAGATGAACCGAGTTTGAGTGTAATGTTAAAGTTGTCATGGCAACGTGGACCGTGTTTCATGCAGGGCCGGTGTATCGGTTAGTGTCCTCATGTGCTATCCGTGTAAAAGGACTCTGACAGTCTAAAAGCAGACATATCCAGGAGATCACATGGATGCAGCAGTGACACCTGTCTCCTCCTCTCTCTCGCTCTGCTTAAATCACCCTAATACACATGGCCTCTGTTTTTATGTGGAGTAATTGACAATCTGGTTTTATCCTTCTTCTTCTTTTTTTTAATGCAGCAACTTGTTTTTCTTTTCTGTTTTGTTTTGAGGCGTTGAATAATTGTGTGCTGAGTTGCAGTGTGCGGTTGGTTGTGTCTTGGGAGCGTGACTGTTCATGGTTTACTCGGGTGATGTAAGTTTCTAAATGAAACACACACACACACAAACACACACACACACACACACACACACACAACACGCACACAGAGTCAGCGAATCAGTGTAAGTGCCCCTCAGAGGATGATGTTTTTCCTGATCTGAGAGCTAACCCATGTTATAACTCAGTTTTATTTCTGCTTAACAGTTAGATCTTAGAGAGGCCTCTAAACAGCTCGAAAGTCCTCACGATTTCACCAATAACTCCGAAAAAACTAATTCTATACCCCCCTCCCCCGGCCTGTTTTATGTTTCCACCTCTCAGTATCCTACTGCTCAGTATCTCTCTCTCTCTCTCTCTCTCTCTCTCTCCCTCGCTCTCATATTGGCCACAGTGTGTTTCTCATCACAGATTGCATTTTCTCTTATCTGCTCTTGTTTTATCGGTGCACGGCACACATACCCACAAGAGGGTTGAGGGGAGCGGGAGGGGCGGGCGTGAGGGAGGGTAACTGATGCTATCTGCAGCTGGAGAATCTGCCACTGGAGTTCATAGAACATCAAAAGGTGCTCCGTCCGGCCAGGGTACACACAGGATGAACCCGGGGGGGTGGGAATGGCATGTCCTCCCAACAAGATGCTCAGATAAACCCAGATGGACACGTTCTCAGTCAGAAGAAAACCCGTGAAGAAGATTCTTTAATCTTTGACCCCTGGTTTTTCTTCCCCCCACTAAGAAAACCCCAATGTTTTTCGTCTAAAACCCTCTCCACCTGCGACAAGACCCGAAACGAAGTAAGAACAAGAACAAAGAACATCTTCATCGCCCTACTTCATTGGAAGGTAGGATAAAAAGAAAGAGAGAGAGAGAGAGAACCTCAGTGCACCCGAAAAGAGAAAAAAGAAAGGAAAAAAAAAAAGAAAGGAAAAAAAAGAGGCTAAAGCGATATCGGCGTTGAGTATCGGGATGCCAGGCATGCCTGGGATGGCTGGTGTACACTTTGCTCATTGTCTTTTTTTGCTTGGATGAATGGCGGGCTCTGTTGCGGCGATGACAGAAGAGATGAGGTGAGAGCTCTCTGAAGGTGGACGTGGAGGCTGCCTCCATACGGAGCCCAGCTAAAGACGGGAGAGAGATGCTGGTTCGCACAATGGAAGCTCTGTTCCACGGGAGCACCTTCTCCATTTATTTATTTATTTAATTTTATTTATTTATTTATTTTTGAGTCAAAATAGGCATCACGTAAAGCAATAGCGCCTGTAATGGTCAACAGAACCTTCCCGTCAGGGTTTTGCGATTCTGATTCTGAATTCCGTGAAGGTCTGAACAAGACTCGTGTGTTTCTTTTAAGAAAATGTGAATTCTGATGGTATCTGTTTGAGGAAAAATAGAAACATGTTTATAGAGAAGTAATGAGGTCATCTCTAACCTCCAGGTCTTCTGTTTTTGCAAACACAACACAACTAATCAAATCAAGGTCCTTCTTTCTGTAGATGCTGAAGCAACTATGTTTGCTTATATTTGAGTAGGAACTGGAGGTGTAAAACAAATGAACGCACCCTTTTCAGGGTGAATCCAGCTCCATCCAGCTTTCAAATGTCACTCTGTCAACCCTGAATTGAGAGAGAAAGCTTTTTTTTTTTTTTTGTCTTTTTTTCCTTCCCATGTGGTGCATGGGAAGGAAAGGTTGCTTACGAACTGCAGTTCTCACTTTTAACCTTGTTTGAGCTTTAATGTTTTCCCTCTGCTGCATCTCACCGAGTGAAGAGAGAGAAGGGGAGGGAGGGAGAGAGAGAGAAAGAGAGAGCGAGAGAGAGAGAGAAAAAACAGCTCCAGGGAACGCATCAGTCGGCAGCACGGTTCAGCAGCTTGAGATGAGATCTTTGGAGACGGTTCTCCGGGGACCGAGCTCCGTATTTCCAACCGAGTTGCTGTGTTCACCTCGCAAAAGTGCGAAAACAAATCTGAAGAGATGGAGCCTGTATGGGTCTTTCCGTAACGTCATCCCATGGGCTCCCGGGTTTTTCCACGAATGCCCGTCAGAGGAAGCGTTATCGAAAAGAACCGGAGAAGAACGGGATTCTTCCCAACCCGTGTTCCGCTATGCTAAAAGCCCTCGCTCACACACTCGCTCACTCACCCAGTGGGGTTTTAATGGTAGTGTGGTCTCACTCTACTGGTACAGTGAAATATTAATGACGTGAAGATACAACACAGAGAGAGGAGCTGAAGGAAAAGTACTCACGCAATGGTGGGACTTTTATTGTTTTTTTCTCTCCAGCGTCACTGCTGGTGCTGGATAGTGTCCCGTGTATTAACACCCTCTGGTCAGTGTTGTCTCAGCTCTTCTTCCTCAGATTTGCTGGCAGCTAAAATGGACGGATCATGAAGCCCATGTAGATTTTCTGTTCGCATTTGTTTGAGGATGCTTAAGGTTGACGTGAAATGAGTGCTTCGTCTGAAAGGCGTTAATTTTGGGGGGGCTGTTTATTTTTCTTTGATTTTTTTCTTCTAAACACCTCATCGCAGACTTAAGCCCAGTACGCTGTTTTGTGTACTCATCCACAACTGTCACCATCCTTAAAGGTGCCCTGTTTTTGTCCCCCCCCCCTCGTCGGTATTGAAGTCAGCCTCCTCTGTGCACCGTTGTAATGTCCAATGTCTATTCCGAGGTGAAGTAAAGAAGAGAGAGAAAAAGGACGATGAGACAACGAGAAAATAACGATGATGATGATGATGATGATGACTCTCAATGCAGCTGGATGCCTTGAAGTTAGCAGTGGGTCTTAAGTGAAGTTAGTAGCAGGTCTTAAGTGAAGTTAGCAGCGGGTCTTAAGTGAAGTTAGTAGCAGGTCTTAAGTGAAGTTAGCAGCGGGTCTTAAGTGAAGTTAGCAGCGGGTCTTAAGTCAAGTTAGCAGCGGGTCTTAAGTGAAGTTAGTAGCAGGTCTTAAGTGAAGTTAGCAGTGGGTCTTAAGCGAAGTTAGTAGCGGGTCTTAAGCGAAGTTAGCAGTGGGTCTTAAGTGAAGTTAGCAGTGGGTCTTAAGTGAAGTTAGCAGTGGGTCTTAAGTGAAGTTAGTAGCGGGTCTTAAGTGAAGTTAGCAGCGGGTCTTAAGTGAAGTTAGTAGCGGGTCTTAAGTGAAGTTAGCAGGGGGTCTTAAGTGAAGTTAGTAGCGGGTCTTAAGTGAAGTTAGCAGCGGGTCTTAAGTGAAGTTAGTAGCGGGTCTTAAGTGAAGTTAGCAGCGGGTCTTAAGTGAAGTTAGCAGCGGGTCTTAAGTGAAGTTAGTAGCGGGTCTTAAGTGAAGTTAGCAGTGGGTCTTAAGTGAAGTTAGTAGCTGGTCTTAAGTGAAGTTAGCAGTGGGTCTTAAGTGAAGTTAGCAGCGGGTCTTAAGTGAAGTTAGCAGTGGGTCTTAAGTGAAGTTAGTAGCTGGTCTTAAGTGAAGTTAGCAGCGGGTCTTAAGTGCTTAGTCAAGCAGGGACCACTGGGCACAGAGCGTAACGACATACGGTATCTCGTAAACGAGAGAGCTTTGGAAGAGCTGGGCGGCGGCTGCGGAAAAGGACGCGGTGATAGACATGAGTGGTGTTTGATATCATTAAGGCAGCGGCAGCAGCAGCAGAGAGCGGATTCACTCCTCCCACAATGCTGCTGGTAGAAACCTCTGGGTGGTCATTATTTCTCGCTCTGCCAAAAGTTTCGGCAAATTAACTTTGCACTGGGCTACTTTCTTTTTTTTTTTTTTTTTTAAGCCTCCTCTTAGAGTTAGCGTCCAAATCTGTCCCCTCGGAAAGAAGAATAAAAGTTTAAAAAAATAAAAAATCAGAGCCTGGTTTTTCTCTCATCTCCATCCAAATGCCCAAGAGGTTATTGCACACTAAGTGGTTCCTTGTTTGAAATGAAAAACAAATCAAATCAGGAGAATTTATTACTGTCAGGAGCCAGGAACCTAGTCAGCTTTTAACTGTTTTCCCCATCAGAATCTTACACAAGACCATTAAGAGTTTTGTTTTTGTTTTTGTTGTTTGAACACCTTCTAGACTATTTTCCACCAACTGTGAAAGTAGAGCAAGATTCTAAGTCTTGTCTGCAAACCATGCAAACCAACCTTGCCTGTGGAATACTTTTTTTTTTTCTTTTTCTTTCTTTCTCTCTCTCTCTCTCTCTCTCTCCCTTTTTTTTTTGAATTTGCTTTTACCTTTTACAAAGAAACCCTTGCTGTGTCTGAGGGTGGTGCAAGCTGTGTGTGTGTGTGTGTGTGTGTGTGTGTGTGTGTGTGTTTGTGTGTGAGAGAGAGAGTGAGAATGTGTCAAGGACTAACTCTGTGTGTGCGTATGAGGGGCCGACTCTCTTTGAATGTGTGTGTACGTGTGTGTGCATGTGCATGTGTGTGACCTTTCTGTCTCTTGTTCTCTTGTGCGAGCGTGTGTGTGTGTGTGTGTGTGTGTTGATTGATGTTTAACTCTTCCAGGGCCTTTGGTATACCACTTGCCCTGACTTTTCCGTGTTCTGTTTGCACTGCCTGCCCTTACCTTTGACTCTGCGGTCTGGAAGCTGGACAATACTGCATTTGTACGGCCGACTCACGGTGTCGCTAAACAAACCTTGGGCAGGAATTTGCGGGAGTGACTGTGCCCTCACTTACTTAAGCCACCCCCTCCCCACACAAAAAACGGTCCTGTAAACGCAATCATGATCAAAAGAACAAATGTCCTTTTGACATAGTTCTGTATGATAATGGAGTAATTTCCAAGCCAACTGAAGTTCACATCTCTCTCTCTCTCACTCTCTCTCTCTCTCGTCAACTATTTATTTGCTTCCTTTGGCAACTGGGGAAACTTCACACAGCACTGAAGGTTGTTTGTGTGTGTGTGTGTGTGTGTGTGTGTGTGTGCGCGCTGGGCAGACCAATCAGCTGGCTGTGCTTGTTTACTACAGCGTGTTTTGCCGTTATTAATGTTTACTCTCATAACCATAATATGTTGTCCAGTATCTTTGTGGGCTGCGTTTGTACACGGATGAAAAATTCCCTTCGTTCCACCTCTTCACTTCACGTGTGTGTGTGTGTGTGTGTGTGTGTGTGTGTGTGTGTGTGTGTGTGTGTGTGTGTGTGTGTGTGGATGGACTGAGGGAGGAAAAAAAAAAAAGGATAGTTGAGTTGAATCTCAGGTCACAGATTTAGACTTCCCATCTGTACCCCTGGGTAGTAAAATCCCTCTGCGTGGAAGGGAATGGGTTTCGTGCATTACTTTGAGTCTGACGTCGAATCTTCCTCTCCAGACACAGAACTCTGTGAAATGTTTGGTCGAATCTGGTTGTCCCTTTCTTTTCTGTTAAAATTGACTTTGACATTGTAGCATGTGAGGTGGAGAAGTGACTTCCATATTTCACCTGTTGAAAGGCACCTGCTTAGCAAACTTTTTTTTTTTCTTTCTTAAATAAATGCAACGTTACCCCCCTCACCCTCCCCCATCCCCAAGCCCATCGAGGCACCTTAACTGTCTTTTATCTCTGAGTGACGGAGCTGATCACTGTTAGGCCCCGCCTCCTCTCCTCCCTCTCTCCCTCCTTTTCGTGCCGCGCTTATCCACAATACCTCCTCTCCTCTCGGCCGACCTCCAAGAACAGTGTTTGTTTGATTCCTAGTCCACCCCCCCCCCCCACCTCACCCCACCCAGTTCACCCCACCCACCTTAATGGTCTGTTAGTGAGTGAGTGAGTGAGTGAGTGAGTGAGTGAACGAGTGAACATAAAGGAGAAGTATGAATTTGTCCTACAGCTCGCTCGTTTAAAGCTAGTTGAGGAACGCTGCGTAGGTTTTGGATATTTTTAATTCTAGTCTTTTTTTTTTTCTTCTTTTTTTTTTTATAAATCACATTGACACCACTTTGCTTTGGGAATAAGTTGATCCTTCATCTCTGTTTACCCATCCTTCTCTCTCTCTCTCTCTCTCTCTCTCTCTCTCTCTGTCTGTCAGAGTAACAGCACGAGGGCTTCTTTTACTCATGGTCAGCTGCTTTTTTTGGGTTGTTTCTTTTAACCCTCTCCATGGTTCTCTCTCTCCCTCCCTCTCTCTCTCTCCTTCCCTCTCTCCCTCTCTCTCTCTCTCTCTCCCCCTCATTGTCCACTTGCTGGCCCTCCCTCCCTCCCCTCCATCCCTCGCAGTGAGAGCACACCTCAGCAGGGTCTGGCCCAGCGGCTGGCCGCTTGATGTGGACATTGTTGCCTCGGCGACTCCCTCTCTCCCCGGCAACAGGCTCCTTTGTACCCCTTACCCCTCGCTGTTTGCCTTGAACGTCCCTCTGTAGCACCAGTGTTGTCAAAGATGAGACTCTTGGATTGGGCGGAGGGGCGATTACTTCTTTTTTTCCTTTCTTTTCTTTTCTTCTTTTCCTCCGAGAGGTCTCCCCCTCCCCCTTTCGTTTTCTTTCTTTCTTTCTTTTTTTTTTGTTGAACATTTGATCGTCTCATGGAGGGCTGTCGCCGTCCCGGGGACTTTTGATATGGTCGCTTTTGCCGCTGTCCGTGCCTTCCGGCGTTATACGAAAAAAAAAACCTCCGCTCCTCTGGTCATTGTGGTGTTTTGTTTTGGTTTTTTTTTTGTCCTCCGATGCTTCGGTCAAAGAGGCCCTTAGCTGTCGTTCCCTGTGCCTTATCACGTTTTTGTTTTGATTTTGTTTTTATTCACCGCTCTTTGGTCGACACTATGATCTGTAAGGATTTCCACATCTACTCCCTGTCTTGCTTGCGTCTCTGCCACGGACAGCAGGTCAGCGGGTGAAACGCGCTGTATATGATAGCTGACAGTGTTATTCTCCTGCTTTCCGAACACCGCTCATATGCTTTGTAAAATTAGCTACCACTCAGCAGTCGCCCCTCTAACCTCAGGCCCTGAGCAGCAGGAGAGTGTGTCTGAATTCCAAGACTTGTCTAATTAAAAAAAAAAAAAAAAAAAAAGAAAAGAAAGAACGAAAAAAGGAAAAAACCCCAAAAAACGTGTAACTGAATTCTTGCGTCCGCTGGAAAGGCTGGTCTCTGACTCTGGCCCGGGTTTGATTCGGACGGTTGGCTACGCTGTGGAAGGCGTAGGAGGCAGCCTGGATCAGCGGTCCGAGATCAAAGACGTGCGGATTCTGCTAGAATGTCCAGTGTCCAGCTTCCCTCCACTCCGTTATGAAACCGGCCGTTTGAACAGCTGCTACAAGGAGAAGAGAGAGCGCATGTGTGTGTGTGTGTGTGTGTTTCCTAAATGGGACTGACGCTTGCTCTCTTTACTGGGTGAAAGTGTCTAGAGTCAGACCCTCCAAGTATGAATATAATACTGATTTAGCTGGGTTATTTTCGTTGTTGTCGTTGTTGTTGTTGTTTGTGTGTGTAGGGTGTAAGGAGTTTGTAGAGGTGAGCAAAGCAGGACCACACATCTTGGGGAGGGGGAGTGGGGGGTGGAGGTGTTCTTCACTCTTTTAGAGCATTAGAAATTGATTTTTTTTTTTTTTTTTTCGGACAGCGTGGGTTTCTTTGGCTGTTTTATGAACAGCAGAGTTAAATGAGCTGCGGAGGAATGTCAGGCTGCTGTAGTTTGTCTGTGATGAGACGCACAGGCTGCTGCTCGCCAAGCAAAGCCGCTCTGAGTCTCAGTTTAGGTCAACCTCTGGTCTCGCAAAAGCACAGACCTCAGAGTCCACGAAGCAGAAAAAAGCTGATGTAATGGGTTTAAGAAAACCTCCAAGGGGGAGTCAGACCTCCCCAACCCCCCCCCCTCGCTCTCTCTCCCTCTCCCTTTCTCTCTCTCTCACTTGCTCTCATTCCCTACCTCTTTGGTTACCCCGAATATCCATCCGTTCATCCATTCTGCAAGCTAATAGGGATGGCTTAAAATTTTCATGAAAGATGGAGACTTTAAGAAAATCTCTCATCCTCGAGAAAAACACGCAACCTTAAATAAATAAATAAATAAAAACAATTGAAGGAATATAGCTTAAGGGGGGAAAAAAAAGGAAGTTTGTGACTCAGTGTTTTAGAGCTGTTTGGTGAAGGGGGGATATGATAAGAGGACAGAGGAGGGGCAGAGAGAGAGGGAGAGAGAGAGTAAAGGGGGTAAATGAGCGAGAGAGAGAGAGAGAGAAGAGAAAAGAAATCTCAGCTTTGGCACTCACACGCGGGGCTCCTCTGTGTGGTGCAGAAGTACAAAAGAAATCCGTAACGCCTCCAGATTCCTTATAGTCAAGTATCAAAGGCATGCTTTTCTTTAGAACAAGAGACTTCTGGGTAAGATGGGGCGCGGGAGCCAGTGAACCCACTACAGGCTCGATTAGGCTGTGTGAGCTAATCTCTCTCAGATTCTCTTTCTCTCTCTCTCTCTCTCTGCCCTCCCATCCCCCTGCATTCAGTGCCCCCTCTTCTCTCTCTCTCTCTCTCTCTCTCTCTCTCTCTCTCTCTTCCCTCTCTCTCTCTCTCTCTCTCTCTCTTCCCCCCTCTCTCTCTCTCTTCTCTTCTCTCTCTCTCTCTCTCTCTCTCTCTCTTCCCTCTCTCTCTCTCTCTCTCTCTTCCCTCGCTCTCTCTCTCTCTCTCTCTCTCTCCCTCTCTCTCTCCCTCTCTCTCTCTCTCTCGCTCTCTCTCTCGAGAGGGACGGATGGACTGGATTTTTAGATTTGTAGATTCTGAGGTCAAAGCTCCATGTTGATGGATGATTTGTTTGATTTTGATGATTTGTTTTTGCGTGTCCTATCCCTGCCCCTCCCCCAACTTTTTTTTTTTTGGTTTTCTCTTTTTCTTTTGCTCGTCTTTCTTTGCTAATCTCATAAACCATCCACAATTAGTCAGTCACCTGTTTGGCAGACTGTGAGAACTCAGGGAAAGGTGAGGGTGGATCCCTCTCCTTGACCCCCCCTTTTTTTTTTTTTTTATTGTTGTTTTTTTTTTCCCTCCTCCTGATTTAAATGCAGGACTCGCACGATTGCAAAAAAAGAAAAAAAAAAAAAAAAAAAAAGAGGGACAAAAAAAAAAGAAGCATAACTCTGAAACATTGACAGAGACCTGTGTTGCTTATTAACCTTTGGCTGTTACCTGGACCTTTGCATGAACCCTAAGATCTAGTCAGTAGCATTGGCTGTAAAAGGTTTGGTTAGCTCTTATGTTACATTTAAATGGTCTCTCGCCTGTACAGAGGCACATCTGGTTCACAGTTCTTTTTTTCTTTTATTTCCATGGTGTATTATTTTGACGGAGAATACTTGTTATCCAGTTGGCATCCAAACTGTACCATTTGTTGTCAACCCTGTTTTAGCGTAGTATTCTCCAGAGAGTATTAAAAAGCCAAATCTTTTCCTATTTTTGGTGAGATCCTTCTTTCTGTGTGTGTGTGTGTGTGTGTGTCTGTGTGTGTGTGTGTGTGTGTGTGTCTGTGTGTGTGTGTGTGTGTGTGTGTGTGTGTGTGTGTGTGTGTCTGTGTGTGTGTGTGTGTGTCTGTGTGTGTGTGTCTGTGTGTGTGTGTATGTGTGTGTGTGTGTGTGTGTGTTTTCCCGTTTTTTTCCTTTATATCCCCCCCTTTTCGATTTGTGGCATGGATACAGCAGTCTCAGGTTTGATGTGCTTCCAAATAGCTTCCGGAGCTCCTGTATGCAGCGTCCAAGGTCCTCCCTCAAGGAATATAACCGGAGACCTGGCCTGCTCCGAACTGCTTCCAGCCTTCCTTGTCCACATGCGGAATTCCAGGAAATGGCCCTCGCTTTGTTTATTCACATTCTCGTTTCCTTTCGGAATATCGTTCGTCAGAGGAGTCCTCGCTGTTCCTGGAGCAGAATTTCCCCCTCAGGTTGTCTTGAAAGGTGATAGCTCCCCTATTCAAATTGGAAAAAAGAGGGGGGGCAAGAGAGAGAGAGAGAGAGAGAGAGAGAGAGAGGGGGAGATGAATTAGAAGTAGAAGCCAATGGAGTTCCTTGCTGACATAGAGAAGCTGTAGAAATCTCTACTTCAGAAACCACCTCCAATGTTAAAAAAAACAAAACAAAAAACAGTTAAAATGAAACCTCTCCCTCCCCTCCTCAACCTCCTCTCACCTTCTACTTCAACGTTTGGGTAATGGAAATTAATATCGACCTTGAATTGGTTCCACATGTTGGCCTGAAATCCCCAGACGCCACTTCTGGTTCTCGTTCCATGTGTTGCCTGACCTTAAGCGCCGTGACCCGGAAGTGATGCCCCTCACTTCAGAGGGGCACTTGCGCGAGTTAGTGTTTCCTTACGAAAACAAGGCCGCGGTGGGCGAAACCCGAGCCGGACGCCATCATGGCTTTGCGTGTCTCTCCTTGAGGCGGATTACAAGTAACGGGGGAAACTGGAGATGATGGGGGGTGGGGGATGGAGGGGGGGGGGGGGGCAGCGTAGACATAAGCGTTCTGCCCCGTATTACCAAACTGCCAAGCCCGACTGGATAAGTCAAGGACTGAACGAGACAGAGGTAAGGTATCCCTTCGCTTGCTATCCCTCCCTTTTAGCCTGGAGCGCCGTCTTTTTTTTCCATGACCGCACATTCTTGAACCCCTTTTTCATTCGACAGGGTTTATCTCTGTAACTCGAGATTGAGGGACCACAGAGGAACGAGGCGAGTTTGGTATGTCGGGCCTTCCTGCGATTGGTGGATTAGGGCTCTGCCTTTCGTGTTTGTGTGCTCGGATTATGATTGGATGGTGGGGTTTTGAGTGACGGGCGGTCGCGTTGATCCCCCGGTGGGCGAAAGAATGAATGGCCTTAATTGCGTGTGCGCATGTTTTGTGTTTTGAGAGAGATAAGCTCAGAACGAACGAATGTTTGATCTGTTTTTGAGAGTCCTTTTGAAGTTCAGGCGTGTCGAAAATGGCAACGCTTCGGTTCCCCCGTCTTGGAGTTATCCTACGGTTGCAGTAACGTTTTCGCAGCCTCTTCGCTGCATGCTGAATGCCGCATGATGCTTGTCAGGTACGTGATTGAAGCGTGAGTGTTTGCACAGTTGGTTGGCGAAAGGTCATTGAGGTGAACCCAAGGAGTGTGGGGACAGTAAGGAGTTGACCTTCTCGGGCAGGGTTCTTTTGGATTAGGGGAGCCATGTCCGGGCTTTCCTGGATCTTTGTTAATGAACTGAACGAACTCAGGGTTTTCCATTCCGCCATGAACTTTGCGAGCAAGGATCAAGACAATAAAAAAAAAAAAAAAAAAAAGATTATATAAAGGTTGGTTATTTCAGAGGCAGTCAGAGGTTTTCTTAAACACCGACTGAAAGAAGCTTGATTTAGACATTGGTTTTAATGAAGTATAGGAGAAGAAAAATCGTCTTACATCTGTCCAAATGCTGACCTGCCCTTTTCAAACCAGTAAGCTGGAACGGACGTTCCGTTTGGTCATAGATCTGAAAACACATACGTAAGAATACGTGATTCAAGATGTTATAAATACAGAAGGTTAGACAGAAGGTGAGGGCCTGCTGTACCTTCTGCTTAGAAACACACACACACACACACACAGAGTTGTACTCCATCCCACTCACCCCCCCCCCCCTTCCTTGTATGTCTTTCTGAGATACTCAGTTGAACTACTGATCTAGGCTCGGCTTTTCCTAATCTAAACCATCCTGTTGACTCAAATTGTTACTGCTCCCAGATCAGATGGCAGTGCTCCCTGTCCTAGTCCGTTTGCAGGACCATTCTTGGACTCTGCCGCTGACCATTCTGGCGTTGCTCCGTGCGGGAGCGCTAGCTAGCGTTGGGCTAGTCTCTAATCGCATTCCAGCGGGCTGGGCAGCAGCTTGCCCCGCATTCCTGGGCTCTAGGGGCTTTCCAAGAGGAGAGTCGGAACGCCGGAGCGCATTCCGAGCGGCCTGGATCTTCAAAGCCGGGCGCCGACTTCAAAGGCTTCGCTGAGGGAAGGTGTTGATGACCGCTGTCCTCTCGTGGTTCGGATTTAGCCGCCTCCCGAACTCAAAAGAGCATCAGCGGCAGCGGCGGCGGCGGCAGTCCCTGAGATACTCTGGATCATTCTGTCGCTTTCTCTGGCCACGCAAGTCTCGTCCTCTTAACAGGCAAACGAACATGGGCTTTTGTTTGGTTTGTTTGTTTGGTATTTTTTGTGGAGTTTTTTTGTTTGTTTGTTTTGGGGGGTGGCGGGGGGTGGGGGGGTGGGGTGGTTGCTGGGCCTTCCTTGTGTGTTAGGGTTATGAGGTCAGTTATGAAGCAGATTCATCTGGTTGCAGCTGCAGCATTTTAAGCGGAGTGAGCGAAATTGTACCGTTCAGATGCGAGAGAAATCCATGCAGAAAAGTTTGCATTTTAGACAAAGTGTTCTTGCACGTAATTGAATTTGCGTGTAAACTTTTGCTCCTGTGAGCTCTTGCACATTGGCTCTTGGTCCTATCTTCCACCATGCATTTGAGCAAACACTTCTGCAGTGGGCAAGTGGAGAAACAATACGATTACCATGACCGCACACTCTACAGTGAGTCATATATGTGCTTTAGAAGACACGGGCGTCTTCTCTGAAACACCTCAGCAGTGATCATGTCCTGTACTGTGTTTGTACATTTATGTTAACCCCCAGTCTGATGTGACCGCATTTGAAAGTGACACTTTCGTACTCTCTGGCTCTCCGTCTCTCTCGCTCTCTCTCTCTCTCACACACGCACGCACGCACGCACACACACGCCATTGATGGTTTCACTCTCAGCTCATTGAAAGCTAATAGAGTTGCCAGCCCCACTTTTTCCCTCCGTCCCTCCCCTGGACAGTCTCAGTATAATAACGCCCCCCCCCCACCCCCCCACCCCCACCCCCGGGCCTCTGCCGTGCATATTTGAATATTTACATGATATTAAATATCCGCTCCAGGCGCACCCTACTAATGCCTGTATCGTGACACTTGTTTGCTTACGCTGTTGCCGTGACGACGGCGTTCGGAGTTGTAATGTATGTTCCCGAGAGTGGGGGGGGCAGCAAAGGCTTTTGGCTCTTTTAATCGTGGCAGCCCAGTTTGTCTCATCGCTAGCTGTTTGGAAGTCTGTGCGCGCACACACACACATAAGGATCTGAAGTCTGTCATGCTGTCCTTGAAAAGTTTTCCAAAAACTGATCAGAACACTTAACAACTTTTGCCTCGATATCTCTCTCAGTCTACGTACGGCTTAGCATACGTGAAACCAATACTTCTGTCAGTCGCCTAGAGTACTCACTCCTTGTTTAGTGTGTGTGTGTGTGTGTGTATGTGTGTGTGTTAATCCTTGCATCACAGTTATTCTGAATGGAAGCAGAGAGAGTTGTTGGAACGCCGTATAGCTTCAGGACATCTTCTGCAACAGTAGCTGCTGCCACTTTTTTTTTTTTTTTTTTTTTTTTCTTTTTTTTTTTTTTGTCGGGGAGACAAAGGAGAGGAAGTCTAGGGTATTGAAAAGGAACCGTGGGATTCTTTTATGAGATAATATTACTCCGTCAGCACAGGCCCCACCTGCAAGTCTCCCTTCAGCTGCTCCAGTGTAATTCTATCTCTCTCCCTCCCCCCCCCCCCCCCCTCTCTGTAAGGCTGCCATCCTCTTTGAAGTTATTTTGAGTGCATGGGAAAAAAAAGAAAAAGAAAAAAAAAAAAAAACGAAGGAGAAGCCAAACGAATAGAGCGTCTCGACGGACTCCTCCCTCTTCAGTTTCGCCTCATTCCTTCCATTAATCTTTTGGATTTGAGTTCGTTTTTTTTTTTTTTTTTGCTTTGTGTTAGATTTATTCCAAAAGCACCATTTATCACTGGTTTTGAAGTTGAGTGGGGAGGGGGGGGGCAAAGTCAGATAAAGACAAAGGAGGAGTGAAGTGGGGCAATCTGGTCTGTGCTCACTCATTCTCTCGTCTCATCTCTCTCTCTCTCTCTCTCTCTCTATCTCCCTCTCTCTCTCTCTAACTGTCTCTCTCTCTCTATCTCCCTCTCTCTATCTCTCTCTCTAACTCTCTCTCTCTCTCTCTCTCTCTCTCTGTTTTACTCCACCCCATACCTCTCACTTCTCGGCCTCTCATATGAAACATTTGAACTCAAATAGTGTGCGGGGGGGGGGGGGTGTTAGGCATTTGTACAACTCACAGCGAGAGGAAACTGGCACGACTAATGCCTGTAGCCTGTTCAACTCTCCTCGCTATGTGTGAGTGTACGTTCCACACTGTCCTCCCTGGCCCACCCCCCAACACACACACACACACACACACACATACACGCACACAACCGCCCACAGTTCTGTAGACAATGTATTTTTGGAGTTATGTTGGGGGGGGCAGCTGGTACGGGACGGTGGGTACATGCGGGTTAACCGAAAACATTCTTCACACGTTTGAAACACGATGACAATATCAGTCGTTGGTCTGTGGAGGCCTGGTGCGGAACGCTCTGGATGAGCGATGCGTGTCTACGTTCTTCCGCCACAGGAAGTTGTGAGGGGCCGTGGTGCGAGACCAACCCAGCGCCTGTGGATTAGTGGGCGGCTGAGTGAGAATGTAGTGAGTTGAAGCTATCAGCCCCCACCCCCCAGGTCGACCCATGTTTATCACCTGAAGCAACTGCCACACAGTCTGCTTCCTGCCCACTGGTGTTAGCTCTTAAACTGGTAGAACTGGCACTGGGACAAGAGAATTGGAACTGGGACTGGATGACCACTGGTCAGCGTGAACTCTAGCATTTCTGCTTTGGCCGTCGGCGGAATGACTTCTGGTTCCGATTCCGGAGGCAGGCCGGGAGCCGGGAGAACTTTGTTTCACGATAAGCGCCAGTTGCTGAGCGTCTTGACCGAATGCCGCACCTCTCCTGAAATCGAGGGACCCGCTGCCTCTTTCAGATCAATGATGGGGTGATTTACGTTGGGGTGATCGATGGGGTGATATACAGGACTTTGGCTTTGCTGTCATTTGCAACGACAGAAATCTTTCGGCCACTTTTTTTTGATGAAGAACCTTGAAATATACTGATGTTTAGATTTCTTGGACTCATTGTCCTGGAGACAAGCCTTAAATGAACTGTTTATAACAACTGTCGGTATATTGAGCATTTGACTTGATTCCTCTCCAGTCCACCTAACTGTCCACATTCACTCTCCTCTCCAGTCCACCTAACTGTCCACATTCACTCTCCTCTACAGTCCACCTAACTGTCCACATTCACTCTCCTCTACAGTCCACCTAACTGTCCACATTGACTCTCCTCTACAGTCCACCTAACTGTCCACATTCACTCTCCTCTACAGTCCACCTAACTGTCCACATTCACTCTCCACTACAGTCCACCTAACTGTCCACATTCACTCTCCTCTACAGTCCACCTAACTGTCCACATTGACTCTCCTCTACAGTCCACCTAACTGTCCACATTCACTCTCCTCTACAGTCCACCTAACTGTCCACATTCACTCTCCTCTACAGTCCACCTAACTGTCCACATTCACTCTCCTCTACAGTCCACCTAACTGTCCACATTGACTCTCCTCTACAGTCCACCTAACTGTCCACATTCACTCTCCTCTACAGTCCACCTAACTGTCCACATTCACTCTCTACAGTCCACCTAACTGTCCACATTCACTCTCTACAGTCCACCTAACTGTCCACATTGACTCTCCTCTACAGTCCACCTAACTGTCCACATTCACTCTCCTCTACAGTCCACCTAACTGTCCACATTCACTCTCCTCTACAGTCCACCTAACTGTCCACATTGACTCTCCTCTACAGTCCACCTAACTGTCCACATTCACTCTCTACAGTCCACCTAACTGTCCACATTCACTCTCTACAGTCCACCTAACTGTCCACATTCACTCTCCTCTACAGTCCACCTAACTGTCCACATTGACTCTCCTCTACAGTCCACCTAACTGTCCACATTCACTCTCTACAGTCCACCTAACTGTCCACATTCACTCTCCTCTACAGTCCACCTAACTGCCTGCTCTGGAGTAAAATATTCCGACTGTCTCTCTCTTTGCTTTGAGTGTTTTATGAATGGTGCGTGTGTGTATGCGTGTGTGTATGCATGTGTGTGCGCGCGTGTGTGTACGTGTGTGTGCTTGTGCGTGTGTGTGCGCGCGTGTGTGTGCCTGTGCGTATAAATATGGCGGGAGGTCTCAGTTTAAGAAGCAGCCCCATCATTGCAGCTGGTGTGTGTGTGCGAGCGTGTGTGCGTGCGCGCGTGCGTGTGTGTGCGTGTGTGCGTGTGTGTGCCTGCGTGCGTGTGTGTGCCTGCGTGCGTTTGTGTGTGTGTGTGTACACGCGTGTGTGTGCATGCGCAAGTGCGTGTGTGTGTGTGGTGAGACAGTGCACAGCCACTACGGTTCGCTTGAGAGGGTTTTGGACCTTGTTTTTGAAAAAGCTGCCCCCCCACCCCCCATCACACACACACACACACACAGCACTCCCCCCCCATGATCCATGGCTGAGGCCCAGCTCCTCTAAGTGGCCAAGGGCCCGGGGGGGCTCGCTCACGGCTTTGATCAAATACCCCCCACCCCCCCTCCATCCCACTGCGCCCCCTCCCCCTCTCCCCCTCCCTCTGGCAGGACAGTTTGTTATTCCAGGAAATCCTCAGAGCCCAGGGAGGGGAGGGGAGGTGGGTTAGGAGGAGAGGAGGGCTCTGGGTGACAGACCGTCCGATTCTGCTGGTTTCATACAATGTTTAGAGAGAGAGAAGAGAGAACACACGTTTTTCTTTTTTTCTTTCCTTTCTTTTTTTTTCTTTTTTTTTTTTTTAAGCCCAATCGGTGAGGGCTTTGGGGTTTTGGCACCCTGGGACTTTTCTTGGCGTGGATCAGTCGTGCTGCCTTGTGGGTGTGAAGAATATATTTGCACAGTGTCCGTTTTCTTTAGAATGTTTTTATTTCTCTCTCTCTCTCTCTCTCTCAGCCCCCCCCCCCCCCCCCCCCACCCCCCTCTCTTCAGTTCTGAGTTCCTGTGAAAAAAGGTGCTCACCTTTTGCCCTGGCATTGAACTTGTAACTGCGGCAAGAGGGAAAAAAAAGTTTCACGTTCTCTTTTCTGTGATAACACTGGAACTAGATTTCTGTGTGCATGTGTGTGTGCACGCACACGCACCCACACATGCATGCGCGCGTGTGTGTGTGTGTGTGTGTGTGTGTGTGTGTGTGTGTGTGTGTGTGTGTGTGTGTGTGTGTGTGCGTGCGTGTGTGTGCGTGCGCGTGCGCGTGCGTGTGTGTGTGTGTGCATGTGTGTGTGTGTGTGCATGTGTGTGTGTGCGTGCGTGTGTGTGTGTGTGTGTGTGTGTGTGTGTGTGTGTGTGTGTGTGTGTGTGTTGGGACACAGTTGCTTCGGGCTTCTCTGGAGCTCTGTGATTGTTGTTGCTGAAACTGATACGGGCCTTGACCTCCATGCTTTTCTCATGGCGGAGAATGTCATCTGTTCTGTGCCCTCTGCTATTGGAAAAGGGCCACCGCAAATCCTGTGCTATTCTCTCTCTCTCTCTCTCTCTCTCTCTCTCTCTCTATCTCCATCTTTCTCTCTGTGTGACCATGTCCTACGGTTCAAAAGTTGTGATGATTTCTCTTGAGCTCCAAACAGCGTCTTTTTAGCACACTGGAAGTCTGCAGGCTTTGACAGATTATACAGGGACTTTTTGCCTAAAAACTACAGCTAAGGAAAAAATGTAGGCCTCATCCCTCTCTCTCCATCTCTCTCTCTCTCTCTCTTTCTTTCTCTCTCTTTCCCTACTCTCTCTCTCTCTCTCAGTATCACTTACTGTCTTTCAAAGCGGCCGTTTGTGACGTAGACCCCAGAGGCTGCTGGAGGCCCGTTTGTTCGCTGCGTCCCTGAGGCTGGGCTGCATGAGGAGAGACTCTGTCTTCTCCAAGACCTCACGTTGCCTTTGTGCTTTGGAGATGCTGAATTGTAAGTTTGGGATAAACAAACTGTAATGTGTATGTGTGTGGGTGTATTTGTGTTTGGATGTCTTGAAACACACAACCGAAGCGTTTCAACGCTGTGCTTAAAAGACATTTTCCTCTGCCTTCAAAGCGCACGAGCGCTGTGTAAACTCAGTGAAGTAGCTTTGGCATTGCTCAAGAGGAAGCTGTCCCTCCTCGCTTAGGCATTTTTTTATTCCCCCACTGGACCCTGCCGCACACACACGCACACACACTCAGTTTCACACACACGTAAACTCACTCTCACACAGACCCACACACGCACACACAGTCTCACACATACACACACACACACACTCACTCACTCTTACACAAACACACAGACTCACACACATGCACACTCATTCTTTCTCACACTCACTCTCTATTTCTCTCTCACACACACACACACACACACGCACATGCCCTCTTCTCTTCTTTTTTTCCCCAGATCACAGGGGTTCTTCAGAATCCCCCCGTCAAGCTTTCACAAACAGGGCCAACGCAGCACGCTGCACTGTGGACAAAAACTGTGGGGAGCGATTGAAGATTTTTTTTTTTTTTTTTTTGGGGTGGAGAGGGTGGTAGAGGGGGAGTGGTCGAGCTCGGTAACCAGGGGCGATGCTGGTGAGGGGCTGAAGGAGTTGTTGTTGTTGAATGATCAAAGGCAGAGGGAATTGTGTCACTGAATGGACCAGGGAGTGGTGTGACTCGAATTTTGATTTCTCCTTTGAGTCGGAGAAAACTGGAGGAGGGTTTTCCACAAGTACGCCTGTTTTGATCCCATTACAGACCCAAATCAGGTCAGTCTTGTGTGTGTGTGTGTGTGAGCAAAAAACCACTCCTTTTATTTCTCATCTCTCGACAGCTTAGACAAAAATCTGCATCTTTCAACAGTGCGAGAAACGTTGAGCGTAGGAACATTCAACAAAAGAGAGAGCTGCCCCCCCCCCCCCCCATCCTCTCCGTACACACACACACACACACACACACACACACACCCCAGATCTTAAATTTTCATTGGCTGTTTCTCAATGCCAGAGACAAACAAACAAATAAAAAAAAAAAAGCTCTCAGTTCTTGGCAGTAGTCCACTCTCCATGTATAGAGAGAAAGACAGAGAGAGAAAGAAAGAAAGAAAGAAAGCAAGCGTTTTTTTTTGGCTACCTCTATTGAAATGTAATTCACCGCATTGTGTGTTTCAGGCCTACTGTAACGGTGAGCTTGGCGGATTTTACTTTTCATAGAGGTGTTTTTTGGATGTTTTTTTGGGGGGGGGGGGGTGCAGTTTGATTGACAGGGTAGAGTTCATATCACCGCCTGTCGGCTGCGAAAGGAGATACCCATGTGAAAGGCTCCGTTCCCCAAGGGCATGCTGGGTAACGGAGAGAGGGGGAGAGAGAGAGAGAGGGAAGAAGGGATAGGGCGGAACAAGGGACACCTCTAGCGGTCACCGTGGAGACACCACGTGAACCACAGCCTCAGAACCTTCCGGCATCCCATAAGGCCATGTGGCAGGGCACCCAGCCACTTGTGGGGCCGACTAGGGAAAGCCTTTGGGGCCCTAAAGGGAGGTGGTGTGTTTGTGTTTGTGAGAGTGTGTGTGTGTGTGTGTGTGTGTGTATCCCTTCAAAACCCATTCCAATATGATCTTGATCCAAGTTTTGGTCTTCTTTTCCCTGACTAAACATTAGTCTCTCCAACCAACCAGCCACTACAAGACTTAGGAAGCGATAGCTGACCACCAAAAGCAGCAGTGACAATAGGGAGAAAAACCACGTCCAAACTCTGTCTTTAGAGTGTTGTAAGAGGAACACAATGGGTCAGTGTTTGTCAAAGTTAGGGGCGCAAAAGCAAAGCTCCACGTCTCTTTTTTTTTGGGGGGGGGGGTTTGTGTTTTGTTTTTGCTCTAAACCAGAGGTCATTTCTGTTTACCACCTTTTCCACTTCTCACTGGCCAAAGACGTGGCTGTAATGTTTGTCTTTCCTTACCACACCTTTTGGATTGCCCAGTCACCCCCCCCCCCCCCTATGAAAACCACGTTTGGAGAAGGCAGTCATAGTAATCATTGAGGCACATCGGTCCTCTTGAGTTTCAAACTCCTTTTTTTGTGCGTGTGTGTGTGTGTGTGTTTGGGTGTGTCTGTGTCTGTATTTTTGTTTGTGTGTACGTGTGCATGCATGCGTGTGTGTGTGTGTGTGCGTGTTTGGGTCTGTGTGCTTGTGTATGTGTGTGTTTGATTGTGTGTGTATGTGTGCATGTGTGTGTACGTGTGTGTGCGTGCGCATGCATGGATGCGTGTGTGCGTGTTTTGGTCTGTGTGTGTGTGCGTGTTTTGGTCTGTGTGTGCATGTTTGAGTCTGTGCATGTGTGTGTGCATGTTTGTGTGTGTGTGTGTATGTGTGTGCTCCTTTGGGTCTGTGTGTGTGTGTGTGTGTGTGTGTGTGTGTGTGTGTGTGTGTGTGTGTGTGTGTGCGTGCGTGTTTGGGTCTGTGTGTGTGCGTGTTTAGGTCTGTGTGTGTGTGTGTGCATGTCTGGGTCTGTGTGTGCATGTCTGGGTCTGTGTGCATGTTTGGGTCTGTGTGTGCGTGTGTGTGCGTGTTTGGGTATGTGTGTGTGTGTGTGCGTGTGTTTGGGTCTGTGTGTGTGCGTGTGCATGTTTGGGTCTGTGTGTGTGCGTGTGTGTGTGTGCGCGTGTGTGTGTGCGCGTGTGTGTGTGTGTGGCTCTGTGTGTGCGTGTGTGTGCATGTTTGGGTCTGTGTGTGTGTGTGTGTGTGTGTGTGTGTGTGTGTGTGCATGTTTGGGTCTGTGTGTGCGTGTGTGTGTGTGCGTGTTTGGCTCTGTGTGTGCGTGTGTGTGCGTGTTTGGGTCTGTGTGTGCGTGTGTGTGCATGTTTGGGTCTGTGTGTGCGTGTTTGGCTCTGTGTGTGCGTGTGTGTGCGTGTTTGGGTCTGTGTGTGCGTGTTTGGCTCTGTGTGTGCGTGTGTGTGCGTGTTTGGGTCTGTGTGTGCGTGTTTGGGTCTGTGTGTGCGTGTTTGGGTCTGTGTGTGTGTGTGTGCGTGTTTGGGTCTGTGTGTGCGTGTTTGGCTCTGTGTGTGCGTGTGTGTGCGTGTTTGGGTCTGTGTGTGCGTGTTTGGGTCTGTGTGTGCGTGTTTGGGTCTGTGTGTGCGTGTTTGGGTCTGTGTGTGCGTGCGTGAGAGACCTGTAGTAAGGAGAGAGAGAGAGAGATTAGAGAAGGACGAGAGAGACGGAGAGAGCAGTGATGGAGAGAGAACGAGACAACTCCCCTCAGACCCCGTCAGGTCTGAAGCTCTTCGAGAGCAAACCCTCTCAAATTAACATCTAAATGATATTGGATTAAAGTCCCCTGCCCACCCTTGGGTTCCACTGTGTAACATCCTGTTCATCCCATTTCACACGTACGCTCTGAATATTGAATGCACCCACCCCCCCTGGATTCAGAGAGGGAAATAATTCAGCTCTGTGCCACACTGGAACCGAATGATTCAATATGTAAAACAGTCACCCTGGTTCATATTTATTGATACAGTATCAGTGACCGTTGCATTGACCTTTGCGTAGCTACTGGTAGCATTTAATTTCGCATATTGCTAGTCATAGCTGTGTGCACATTAATGCTAGAATTAATTGGAGAACAGATGGAACCGAACATGGGGTAATTTGAAGTCGCTCGTGTACACATTCTACTGATCGAGGATTCCAAGAGAGCTGTTTCTTGCTTTAAATAGACTTACTACAATATAAACACAATGGGATCCAACTGGCACCCATTCAAGTTCCTCGTCATAAATGGTTTGTCTGTAATCTGTCGAATAAGTAAATGAACTCATGATCAAACAGTACGTCGCCTGTCAATGAACTGTGTATGTCTCTTAAGAAATTTCAACGTGGGGGTGTAGATTTCGTTCCTGGTTGGCCCCAAAGGGGAAGAAGATGAAGAAGAGAACAGGTTTGTCACAGAGGAACCAAAGGAAACAGTGTGGCAGCTCCAGTCAGACTCGCTCACTTTAAGGTAGCTGCCTGGGCGGGAGATTTCTTCTTTGGAGGTTTGGATGTTCCTGGTTGGTCCAGCTTAACCCTTTGCCCAATGAAGGAGAGGACATGCTCTTGAGAGCCATCTCAATTGGCCATCTAAATGTGCTGGATCAGGGGTCAGGGGTCAGGGGTCAGGACAGGCTGAGGGGGGCTATCTGAGGTCATCCTCGGGCCCATAGACCCTTGGGGAGGTATTCGGGAGCTCGTAAAGCTGCTTTTTCGTGGAGCGGTAGGGCGATTGTGTGGTCACTAAGCTAATAGGATAAATTACCACGGGTCAGATTAGCAATTTATAATGCTAATACGAGATTGGATTGGTTTCTATGGTCACATGTGTGAAGAGATATGGCAAAAGTTTAGATACCAGTATGCTTTCAGTTGGCCTAATCCAATTCTTGTGTGAAACTTGTGTGTATGCCTCTGTGTGTATGCGTGTGCGTGTGTGTGTGTGCGTGTGTGTGCGTGTGCGTGCGTGCGTGCGTGCGTGTGCGTGCGTGTGTATGCGTGTTTGTGTGTGTGTGTGTGCGTGTGTGTGTGCGTGTGTGTGTGCGTGTGTGTGTTTGACTTTTATTGATCTAATGTTTTGTCTGTGCTTTTCGTGTAAGATCTTCTTCTTAAGACGGCCAGTCCTCTACACAGCCGTAATCATGACAACAAAAACAGGACTTGTCTGTTTTTGATTTTTTTATTTTTTTTTTTTTATTTTTTTTTTTTTTATAAAGCTATTAAAGCAATAAACCGCGGTCCTCCAACAGTGCTAGGCGTCATGCAGATGTTGTGTAATCGAAGCTTGTAATCTTTGAACTATTTTTCAGTGCTTTAAGAGAGTTCAGAGTTGCCTCATTCAGCCAAGAGTCAAATTCGGTGAATCTTTAAGGGTGACTCACGGCCTGGATTCTTAAACGGATTTGCAGTACTCTGCATGTAGTGCCGTCAGGGAAACGGCGAAAAACATCGCCGATACATTCCAAGCGCTTGACCACGTCAGCGTGGACATTTCATCGAGTGTTCTGAAGCGGCAGTGCGCTGGTGATCAGCATTAAAAAAGAAAAAAAAACAAAACGACAACAACGAAAAACACGAAATGGAAAAAAATATTCATCCCTGTGTTGTAATTACCCCCTGTACTGAATGTGGGGGTGTACTGAATGTGGGGGTGTACTGAATGTGGGGGTTTTACTGAATGTGGGGGTTTTACTGAATGTGGGGGTGTACTGAATGTGGGGGTGTACTGAATGTGGGGTTACTGAATGAGTCAGCGTTTTGTCATGTCCTCTAGCATAGCACTACAGCTAATCTTCTCATTAGATGTCCTCTGAGACTGTGCCAGTCTTAAGAATCGAAACCCAGGCTGGGAGAGTTGTTGACCTCGACGCTACCCAACGTATTCCAGAATGATCTGAGAGCAGAAATGATCTGAATGAAATGTGTGAATGAATTGAATGGAATTGCCTGTCTTCCTCAACTAACCATGCTATACATCTCCATACAATTTTAACATATGGCAAGTTGTTAGCCATTAGTGAGCTATAATGGAACTAGCATTAAACTGAAGTGACGCACTGTGGGGTTTTGGTTCATAATACACTCCATCCCTTTAAATGAAAAGTAAATGAACTTGATGCATCTGAAGGAGGTTTGCCTGTATGACAGTGATCGAATGTTGTGTGTCTGTCGTTGGCTTGTGTGTAATTAGGAATTGGTGCCTTTATTGAGCCGCTCTCTCTCTCTCTCTTGTTTGTAGATGCACCCGTTGGGATTATGTAACAACAACGATGAAGAGGACCTGTATGAGTACGGCTGGGTCGGGGTGGTTAAACTGGAACAGCCAGAGCTGGATCCCAGCTGTCTCACCGTTCTGGGAAAGGTAAGGAAGTCCTTCTCCCTCGCAATTTGTTTTTTTTTTTCCTTATAGCGGCGGTCCCGAACCACTTACTTACACAGTTAAAAGCCAGGAAACCTTTAAATCCCATTGTTAGACTGGAGAAGGAGGATTGGTTCTCTGATGGACGCCATGGTTACTATGAGGTCAGGGGCACTCAGGCAGTCTCTGATTACTCATCATTAATATTCTGGAGTGTAGCCTTTATTTGTTTGGAAGTAGCTTACCGTTAAACTCTGGGAAGTTAGGGGTGTGTGTGTGTGTGTTTTTAAGTAGCTTCCTGCTATATTCTCAGTAAGTGTTGTGGTGATCTAGTGTCGAGATGGTTTTATCACCTCTCAGAACAAATCGCTGTTTTAGAGGTTTCTGCAGGACGTCATCTCTCGTCGTCGCTAGGACATTAATTCTCCTGAGAGGGAACGTCGAGTTCTATTGTTGTAGAAATAGGAAAAACCCCCTCATCCGCCTGTGTCCGCGTTCTCCGTCCACTTAGGTGGCACGGAAGCATTCTATCATTCTCCGATGGAGAGGGCTTAATGGAATATGCCTTTTGTGTCCGCTCAAGTGATCCGGGGCTCCTCTGTTCTCCCCTATGTCTTCTGACAGAAAAGGGGCATCCATTCATAATTTAAAACACCTTGGATGTGTGTGAAGAAGTGTGCGTGTGTGTCTGTATGTTTGTGTGTCTGTGCATTTGTGTGTGTGTGTGTAACAGTGTTATATTAATAGTGTTCTGTTTCAAACCGCCACTTGACGTGCATACACACAGCCTCGGCGGAACGAAAGGAGAATCTAGTTCCCGGCATCCCCGCGTTCCGGTCCGGCCCAGACGTCTCTGGGATCTCACCCCTCGGGAAAGCGAAAGATCGGAATTCTGCACGTTACAATGCGGATTCGGTTCATCGAAAAACTTCACAGAAACCGATGTCTCCCGTCATCTTCCTTCCCCTGACCTGGAATAACGTTTGACAATGATCTTGTTTACAGCAACAGTTGGCTCATTAGTGGATTGTGTTAAAAAAAAAAAAAAAAAAAAAGAAAAGAAAAAGAATGAGTGAATGAGAGAGGATGAAAGAGTGAAAGGAAGGAGAGAAAAACACCCGCGTCTGCTGTCATCTGAGGACACAGTGCTATAATTAGGGAGGAAAGCCCATTGTCGTTCTGTTACCGGCACGGCTCGGTCGGGATTCGAAACGCAGCTGGGGGTCGGTGGACCGCCCCCCCCTCCTCTCCCCCCATCGTCCCCCTTCCAGGCCGGAAAAGAACCCGCGCTCCCTCTCCCTCGGGGGCGGCCAGTGCCCAACCTCACCCTGCTGTGCCATCCTTCTGTTTTTCACCCGCTCCTCTGATGCCAGCCTCTCTCTGACCCTGAGCTGAACTCTGTATCTCACACATCAACCCACTGTACTCCCCCAACCCCAGCGCCCGCACCCCCCCCCCACCGCGCCACACTCCACACTCCACACTGGGGTTTGCCACTGGTCAAATCAGCACGCCTGGAGGAGGAAGCATAGAGCTTTGGTCTGAGGGGACCAGACACTGAAGGCAAAAGGAGACTTTGCGTTTACACACAGAGATCTTTCCTCTTTGAAGCTTTAATCCTTTGTAAGTTTTGTGAGTTAGGGGGTTTTATTTAAATTTTCTTAAGCCTCTGATCGGCTGTTGTTGTTGACAATGCATGCACTGGCCATTTGAAATGATCAAAAGCGTAAGTTGATTCGAAAACACTTGCAGTTTTTTTTATAGCTTGTATTCCAATACAGATTCACGTTAAGATTAGGGGAAAAAAAAAACAGCCCAAGTGAAAGAAGTAGGAAAAGTTCCCAGAAAGAGAGAAAAGTGTCAGAATGGGGCCATCGTGAGGACATGTGTGTGTAGATGCTGTCTCTGTGTGGAGGTGAAGGGCTGTTTGCGGTTAACTGGGATCAGACAGGTCGCTGTAGTGCCAGTCTGCCTTGCTTTGACTGGGGCCTCTGCTCTGACACATATATGTACACAGTTTTTTCCTCCGTTTCCTGTGTGGAGTTCCTCTGAGAGCTAGAGCGCCGCTAAACCTGTTTCAATGCTATGTCCTGTTCGCTCTCTACGCTGCAGAGGAAGTGTGTGTGTGTGTGTCTGTGTGTGTGTGTTTGCTTCATGGTTTTAGCTCTGTTAAGCTGCCTGTGATGTTCTGTCAACTAAAACGTCTAGTGAAAGCTTGTGCTAAATGAATAAATGTAATTTTGTGGGAGACAGAAAGTTGGGCTTCTGTAAATGTGTTTCCATAACAACGCTCTGAAGTTCTGCTGCAGGTCTATGACTGACCATTCTAAAAGACACCGAAAAGAAGAGCTTAAAATGTGCATTTGAAATGGATCAAAAACCGGTCTGGTTTAGAATGAATTTTTTTTTTTTTTGAGTAATTAATTTATATCTTGAGTACTTTCACAACACCTCAACTCCGTTGTTTCAACGAGACCAACCATGGTGAAATTCCACCAACTTCTAATCTGCTTCAGCTCTAAGGCTATTGTTATTATTATTATTATTATTATTATTATTGTTATTGTTATTGTTGTTGTTGTTGTCGTTGTGATTTTCTGTTAATGTAAGACTCTGTGTGGTGTGGTTTTAGCCGTCTGTGTCTGTCTCCGTGGGTGGACACTGAGCAGGAGGAGGTTGGGTTAAGGGGTGTGATTTTTGGCTGCCCAACGAGAACGTGAAATCCCTGCTTGGCTCGGGAGGGTGGGGGGTTGTGGGGTGGGCTAGCTGTGGGGGGGGGGGGGGGCTTCAGCCTCTTTGTCGTTGGTCAGCATGATATCTGGTCTTTGAAAGGCTGTGGGTGGGGCCCTCTGACACACTGAGGGCCTGGTGAACGGGTCTGTTCAGCTTTTATCTTCACCGCGCTGCTTGGCACCCGCATTACATCAGCTCTCATGGGGAGAGGAGGGTGTGTGTGTGTGTGTGTGTGTGTGTCTGTCTGTGTGTGTGTGTGTGTGTGTGTGTGTGTGCCTGTGTCTGCGTCTGCGTCTGTGTGAGTGTGTGTGTATATGCGTGTGTCTGTATCTGTGTGTGTGTGTGCGTGCCTGTGTCTGTATGCATGTGTCTGTATGCGTGTGTCTGTGTCTGTGTGCATGTTTTTGTGTGTATGTTTTTGTGTGTGTAGGTGTGTATATGTGTGTGTGAGTGTGTGTGTGTGTGTTTGTGTGGATGTATAGGGGTGTAGTTGGGAGGAGTGCATGTCTCTTTTTTTTTTTTTTTTGGTCCCTCCTCCTCCTCTTTGGCCGCTGGGTCTAGTGGGCACCGGCGCTGTGTTTTTTTGGCATGGATTCTACGCCTGAGTTGGTGTAGGCTGCTTGGTTTCCTGGCTTGGCTTGGCTGACAGAAGAGATGCTTGTCATGGGTGGAAAGGAGTGGTGTCTGTATCCACTGTGTGTCTGTGGGTGTGCGCGTCTGTGTGTTGGTTTCTGTGTGTCTGTGGGTGTGCGCGTCTGTGTGTTGGTTTCTGTGTGTCTGTGGGTGTGCGCGTCTGTGTGTTGGTTTCTGTGTGTCTGTGGGTGTGCGCGTCTGTGTGTTGGTTTCTGTGTGTCTGTGGGTGTGCGCGTCTGTGTGTTGGTTTCTGTGTGTATGTCTACGTGTGTGTGTCTGTGTGTTGGTTTCTTTGTGTATGTGTCTGTGTGTATGCTTGTGCATGTGTGTCTGTGTGTGTGTGTGTGTGTGTGTGTGTGTGTGTGTGTGTCTGCTTGCATGCATGTGTGTGATTGTAGTTTGTTTCCGATGGGTCTTGCACTCTTGAGACATGTCTAACTGTCTAGCTGTTGTCCCGAACGTTTGGTCTGACACCTGTTCCTATAGCAGAGACCTACGCGGATCCACACCAGATCCTTCTCAGATTCAGACCAAACCCTACTCAGATTCAGATCAGAGACCTACGCGGATCCACACCAGATCCTTCTCAGATTCAGACCAAACCCTACTCCGATTCAGATCAGAGACCTACTCGGATCCAGATCAGCATTCTCTCTTCCTGCATAATCTGTTCAGTAGTTTAAATGTTCTTTTCACAAGCTGGTCCATGCTCAGAATTGGACAAACACGCAGGCCTTGTACATTCAGAACTTTAATTCTCTGTGGGGAGTGTAGCTCTGCTCACAGACACTTGTTTGAAAATCAGCTTCCTTATGCACCGAGTCTTATATTATATACACTAGTTTTTTTGATGACTTGAATGGTGTTGATTGTTACTCATCTTGCCCCCACCTGCGTGTGTGTTGGTGTGTGTAAATGTGTGCATGTTAGTGCATGTGTATTAGAGAGTGTGTGTGTGTGTTTCAGTCTTTCTTTTTTTATCCTCTGTCCCATTGTTTGACTGTCTGGATGAGATTAAGCAGAAAAGCCAAGGAGACGATGAGAGGAGCTTTGATAAAATGTTTCTGTTGGATTTGTTTGATGTCAGTCAGTCAGCCAGCCAGCCTGTGAAATTTCCAGACTCCTCGCTAGAGCTCCTGATGTCTGTGGGGTGGGGGGGGGGGGTGGGGGGGTGGGGGCATGCAAGGAGTCCAGTATTCCCACCCACCTACCTCTTTTAACGAATTATCGACCTCTGTATAAAGACCCCACTGATTTCAAAGACTTAATTGCTTGAATTAAAGTGATTGATGGCTTTCAGTTGGAATCACAGCTTTCCACAGGCCTACTGAGGGGAGTGTGTCCATTCACTGATGCATAAATATGAGTAAATATAATGATTTTGCAAAGTGTTTTTTTTTTGTTGTTGTTCTTGTTGTTTTTGTTGCTGTTGTTTGTTTGTTTGTTTGTTTTTTGTACCTCATCTGATGTTGTTGCTGTTTGGCAGGCTGTCAGAATAACTTGTGCATTGTATCTTGTTTGTGGGTGTGTTTGTATTGGTCTGTGTGTTTGTATTTGTGTGTGAGTGTGTCTTGGATGGTAGGTTTTGTTTTTTAATAGGTCTTTCCTCTGTAGTAAAATTGTCCAAACAGGACTTTGGAAAGGCTGTGGTCTTCATTAGAGTGCGTAAGGCCTCTTTGCATAAATGTTCTTTAAAAAATGATTTAAATAAAGAGCCGCCTCGGCTCAGCTTTCAAACTGTGAGAGTTAGAAAACTAGCGTGAAGATATGTTACAGTTAAATCTAAATTTAAATCACTTATATGTACATCTCTATAACTGATTTTTTTTCTTTCTTTTTTCTTTTTTTTTTTTTTTTTTACATAAGGGATTTTTTTTCTTCTTTTTCTTCTTCTTTGATCACACCAAGAATTTACATACACGCTGTCCCAGCCTCCGTCATATCAGCCCGACGCTGTCTCATGCAGCGGAAGAGCTCAAAGAGAGAGAGAGAGAGAGAGTGAGTGAGTGTGATAGAGAGCGAGAGAGTGAGTGAGTGAGTGTGATAGAGAGAGAGAGAGAGAGAGAGAGAGAGAGTGAGTGAGTGTGATAGAGAGAGAGAGAGTGAGTGAGTGTGATAGAGAGAGAGAGAGAGAGTGAGTGAGTGAGTGTGATAGAGAGAGAGAGAGAGAGAGAGAGAGAGAGTGAGTGAGTGTGATAGAGAGAGAGAGAGAGAGAGAGTGAGTGAGTGTGAGAGAGAGAGAGAGAGAGAGAGAGAGTGAGTGAGTGTGATAGAGAGAGAGAGAGAGAGAGAGAGAGTGAGTGAGTGTGAGAGAGAGAGAGAGAGAGTGAGTGAGTGAGTGAGTGTGATAGAGAGAGAGAGAGAGATAGAGAGAAGGAGGAGAAGGAGGAGACGGGAGGGGGGAACGGCAGGAGAGAGGGAAGAGAAGACGACAAAAAGAGAGAGAAAGTGTTTTTGAGGCCAGAAGCACTGAGGGGCCAGTGCCTTGGGTTTCCCTTTCATGTTTCTGTGTGTGTGTGTGTGTGTGTGTGTGTGTGTGTGTGTGTGTGTGTGTGTGTGTGTGTGTGTGTACGTGCTCTCCTTGGTCTGTCCTCTCTCTGATATTATCTTTGAGGATTTTCACCGCAAATGGTGTCAAAGGTTCTTTCCAACCATGCCGAGCCTCCTTTCTCCGTAGGACCGCGTTTTTCTTTTTTCTTTCTTCTTTCTTCTTTTTTTGGGGGGGGGGGTTCACACAGCTCTCTGAGTATGAAATCGCCGCCGCGGAAACCCACTGAGTGTGTTGCTATGGCCACTGAGAAGCTGGTTGTGTCATGTGGCTCAAAGTGAAGCCGGCCCCCGGCGGAATTACCCAGCCTTCAATGGGAAGCAAAATGACCATTATTAAACTTCACAGCATAGGCCCCTGTTTAGAGAGAGAGAAGAAAAGAGGGTAAGAAGAAGGGTGGGGGGGGTGAGACCTAAGACAAGAGAGGGAGGAAGGAAGAGATTGTGAGAGAGAGAGAGAGAGAGAGAGAGAGAGGTTGGTGGGGGAAATGCCAAGGACACCAATGTGTGTGTGTGGGGGGGGGGAAGCTTTTTCAAAGTTCAAAGAATTAAAAAAAGGGAAAAAAGTACTTTTTTTTTTGTCCTTTTATGTTGTTTTTGGAAGGGAAAAAAATCAAAGCATTTCTGTGAGTGATTTGAAGGGTTTTTTTTTTTTTTCCTCTGTTGACTTTCAAATGAATGGGTAAAATACTGCAGCCTTACATTTTTGTCTGCCTGCTTTTAGGATGTTGCGGTGAGCCTAGAAAAAGAGAGAGAGAGGAGAAAAAAAGAATGAAGCATATAATGTCGTGTCTTGGAGGCGCAGTAACAGGAGCTGGACTGCCTTTGAAAGTGGTGCTGTGCTCTGAGGCTTCACCTCCCCTGGCTGGGCTGGACCGGGCCAGACCAGGCTGGGACCTAGAGCGATGCTCACTGCTGCCCCCTCTGGTCACTTCCTCTCCGTGAATTTCAGGGCTTTATACTCCCTACGGGTGGGGGGGGGGATGTGGAATCCATGTAGGGGGTGGGAGGTGAAAGGGAGTGGGGTTTAGAACTTACTGAGAAAGAGAGAGAGAGAGAGAGAGAGGGTGGGGAGACTTTAGTGCACCTGGTAGCCACTGGAAGATGTGAGGCGCTGTGTGTGTGTGTGTGTGTGTGTGTGTGTGTGTGTGTGTGTGAGACAGAGATAGGAGGAGGAGGGGGGGGGGGGGGGATGAGTGCTAGAGTTACAGGCACCATTGTCACCTCGCCCCACAAGACAGAGCCTAGAAACAGGAGAAGAGCTCTCCGACAACAGCACACACACACACACACCACAAACACACACACACACACACACACACACACACACACCACAAACACACACCACAAACACACACCACAAACACACACATACATACACACACACACACACACCACAAACACACACATACACACACACACGCACACACACACACACAGAGAGACACAAACACACACACACACACACACACACACACACAGAGAGACACAAACATACATACATACACACACACACGCACACACACCGCAAACACACACATACATACACACACACACACAGAGACACACACACACACACACAGAGACACACACACACACACACACACACACACACAGAGACACACACACACACAGAGACACACACACAGACACACACACACACACAGAGACACACTCCCTCTCTACTCCACCAGTACTCTGCACCCTGCACTGCACTCAAGCAAATTCTCACTGGGTTTACAGAGAGAGAGAGAGAGAGAGAGAAAGGGATGAAGGATGAAGGGAGTGAGAGAAAGAGGGATGGAGGGAGTGACACAGGACTGAATGAAAGGCTGAATGGAACAGGTAGAAAACCCGTCCAGTGACTGGTTCTGTTGAGAGGGAAAGGGAAAATGAATCTGTACCACTCAGAGTCAGAGCAATAAGAGAGAGAGAGAGAGATAGAGGGAGAGGGAGGGAGAGAGAGGGAGAGGGAGAGAGAGAGATGAAATCACCCACGCTGCTTTTTCTTATCCGTCGTCATGGTTTTTATTTGTTTAATTGATTGTAGCCGTGAGTAAATTTAATCGTTCGTCTTCCCAAACAACCACCGTGGTTTTTTTTTTTGGTTTTTTTTCCTGCTCGATATTCCTTAGAGCCTGTGGTACAATATTTTTCATTCTTTAATCAAACTTTCTGTCTTTCTTTAAATAAACTTGGAAATAACTCTTAACTCCCCCACATTCTTAAGCCTTTCCACTTTCCTCTTGACCATAATCCCTGGAATGATTTTACCCCCCCAATCCCCCCAAATCCCCCCGTAAAACTGTGTGGGAGCTGGAGCGGCCGAGTCCTGACCTGCTGGCTTGTTTGCCCAGGGAGAACCGGGATGTTCCCCTCTGATTTTTTTTTTTTTTTTCCTTTCTTTCTTTTTTCCAAAAGTAGATAGCATTACAAAGACAAGCGAAAACCTCTTTCATGCAAGCAGCGACACGGTTTCCTTGGCAGCTTGAAGGGAAACGCAGATTACAGAAATGTGAAGGCAGAAGAGCAAAAGGGGGCTCCTTTAATTAGCTCCTGTTTGAATCTCCACACGGCACATTACCACAAACCATGGAATCGTTTGTATTTAAAAAAAAAAACTTGTTTGTTTGGGTTTTTTTTTTTTTTCTACAAACTGTGATAATGTGTGGAGTCTGGCTCTCCATCCAAAAATATCCTCTTGTTTCTCTATGACTTGATTGTTATGTAAAGATGTTTGGGTGTTTTAGTATTATTAAAAGCTAGGAAGTGTGTGGCGTACTTTGGGCTCCAAGTACAAAAAAATTTCCCAACAAGTTGTTATAAATGAAAACTGGCTTTATGTGGAAACCCCTGCATATCCCTTTAATCAACTACTACTAGTACAACGCGAGTGCCAGTATTACTGTCCGTACTACAGCCGTGGTGCTAGTACTACACTAGTACGTACCCCTGCCGTTACCTGTTGCTACAGTTGCTAAAACTACATTATTACTACTGCTGTTAGCACTCCCACCTCTACTGCTAACACTGCATTCTGGATTCTGACCATTCTTGGTCAGTTTCCTTTTGTAATGACTTTTTAACCTCCTTAGCGCTGTAATTATTAGCTTTATCAAACCTTATTAAGGGGGAAGGAGAGGAATTCGAGTGGGGCGGGGGGGGGGGGGGGTTAGGTGCAGTGTAATGCAGAATCTGAAGACTGTCTGATAAAACTGTCCAGCACCATTACCGCGTTTCAATCACGACCGTCGTAACCTCCAGACAATCGGTTGTCCTCTGAGCCGCCGATGATTAAAAGCAACGCTCCGAAACGTAATTAGCTTCGCCCAGTAGCATTTCCGAGTCGGACGCTCGGATAAGCCGGCGCTCCGCTCTGTTAGTGTTGGCTTCTGCACTGAGGGCTTCGCCACTCTTTCATCTTATCTCCATCTCTGAACTGGAAGATGCCAGGGAGTGTTTAAAGCTCTTCTGAGCTTTCTTCGCGGCTGCGACGAGAGGTTCAGAGTGGCAGACCTGTTTTCCTTTCATTTCCTGCCCCACCCCCCCCCCTTCCCCTCTCCTTTTTTTTTTTTTTCTTTTCTGTCTTCATGTCCAAATGTACCAACAAACTCAACTACACTGAGCTGTTCTTGTATTCTTTGTACAATGACGATAGGCGCTTCGTTGATTTTACTGAAACTGAACATTCCGTTGGCTTTTTTTGTCTGTTTGTTTGTTTGCTTGTTTTGTAAGATTCCGTGTCATGGAGTGACATTGCTCTGTGACATCACAGTCCTGTTCATCTCATTCCACAGGTTGTGCCTCTGATTTGCACTCTGGGAATGGGGAGTTACTGCACCGGCACTGGTGGACTAGGGGTTTTTTTGGGGGGTTTTTTGCTAAATAATGGACAGTTATTTAGTGCTATGGATCTGCTGAAAGGTCGACGCAGTGGAAGAGATGAATGAAATGTATATGTACAGTAAGACAAGCCAGGCCAGACAAGAGACACTCTTTTTTTTTTTTTTATTGGCTGTACTTCTTTACTGATCTGTCCCACTTCTGCTGTCCCTTCTGACGCGTTTCAGGCCCGATTTTCAATAAAGAGCATTTTCCCTTTCTTTTTTTTCTCAACACATGAAGCTTTTGTCAGTAATGACTCTTCATTTCTAAGGAGCAGAATGAAAGAAAAGAACTTTCACAACAGGAAGAGTTGTTTGTCTTCCTGTGGATTACAAAGGCTGGGGAAAGGAAAAAAAAAAAAAAAAACCCATGTCGGTAAGAAAACAAAACTTGTACCCAAAGAAAGAAAGAAAGACAGACAGAAAGAAAGGAAGGGGAAAAAACGAGGAGGGGAAATTTAATTAGTGGTGGTCGCTTTCGGAGCCATGGGGTTTCCAGTGGGCAGGAGCAGTGGGCCGCTGATGATCTTTTGATTAGTGGCTGCGTTTGAAGGCCGGGGTGCTGGAGGAGGCCGGGGGAGGGCAGGAGAGCGGAGACCACAGCTGGCCAGAGTGGGTATCAGCAGGAAGGAACACTTAATTCCTGCCGGCCGACAAAAACACCCACTGTCCAGAGCCTCTTGGCACTCAAGGTACGGAGCCTTCCAGAAATGCCAAACAGCTGGCACCAATTCGGAAGCCAAACGACGGCAAAAAAAAAGAAAAAAACATAAAAAAAAAAAAAAACGAATGGTTTGGTTTAAGTGCATGGAACACGTTGCTCAAGATGTTAATTGTTTGTTAAGACTACATGTTTTGGGAAACCAAGTTTTTGTGGAAGTACTTGTACGATGAAGGTCGTGGGGGGTGGGGGTTGAAGGTTCCAGAAGGAAAAAAAAAAACCAAAAAAAAAAAAACCCGAGAAGTTTATTCTGGTGAGAGTTGAAAATGCGGCTTTGCTATATAGGATGTACTCTCAGGCTTGATTGTCAGCTTCCTTCTCATGCTCAATTTGTTTGTTCTGGAAGAAGAAACCCTGTATTTGTAGAGCTACATGAAGAAATGTTTCGTCTGCCAACGCTGGAGCTCTGCTTTGCCCATTAGATCTCGCAAGACTTCGGTGAGATGGCCTCCCCTGTTCCCTGTTGCCCACATTAACAATGCAACTGCCTGGTGTGCTTTTAGTTAGTCAGTCGTTAATTTTTCGTCTGTTTGTTTGTTATGCAATAGTCAGTGAATAGGCACGTTGCATTGTGGGTTGTGGTGAATTTTGAAAAACAGGATGAGCAGTAGGGAAAAGATGACACAAATAGAAGTAAACTGTATATTTCTGAGAGAACGAGGAATGAAGATGGATTGATCGAGGACAGGGTTCAGAGGCGGGGGTGGGGGGTTGGGGGGTGGATGGCTTCCTAAAAGGCAGCATTTACACACTCCCGTGGAGAGCCATTGATGCTTCAACTGCATCTCTACCCTCAGTGAGGTTTACTTGTCTTGACAATGAAAAAAAAGAACCATTTAGACAGTGTTTTTCCTGCTGCTAAAAGCAACATATACATCAACCCCCCCCCCCCAATACACATATACAAACATTATATATATACAGTATGAATCCCTTCAAACTTTAAGTACATAAACATTTTACACTTTTTTTTCTCCCTTCTAAACATATTAACAGTAATGAGCCCGGCCTGTTTTCTTTCTCTCTTTTCCTTTTTTTTTTTTTCTCCCTTTAATCCGTGTGGTTGGCTGTTTGCGCAAACGCCCTTAAGCGCCCCTCTCTCTCTCTCTCTCTCTCTCTCTCTCTCTCTCTCTCGTACTGGTCAGATGAGCAGGTCAGAATCTCCTGAGGCCTGGAGCCTGAGAACGCCCTGCGTTAATTCTGCACTACTTAACACAGGGGCCTTGAGCGAGTCTGGCACGATGTCAGGAGTGTTTTCTCCCTCTCTGTGTGTCGGGATAAAGAGATATTATTATTCGGTTTTGGTTATTGACTCGTTTGAATGTTTCATGTTGTGTCAAAAACCCTTAGTGGGTTTACTTGTTTTGGTTTTTTTTTCTTTTCTGGACTTTCTTTCGATGAAAGAAAAGGATGCTTTTGTGGATTTTTTTTTTCCCCCTTCAGGCCTTTGACAATTTTCCTTACGGTTTTGGAGATGCCAACATGCACCTCAGAAGTTACCTGTCATGTTGGGTTAAAGCCAAGATTGCAGTAGCATGGGCTAATAGTGACTCAGTTGCCCTACAGAAAGACCACCCCCCCACCCCCCTTTCTCTGCCAGGAGTCCACAGATCAGGGAGAATTCTCATCAACGTAGATCATACAGTTTCGCCTTCCGCTTCGGAGTCGTTTAAAGAGGCAGACGCTGTTTGTTGCTAACCAGGCGTTTTCATTCAAAACCTGCGCAGGTGGAGGAGAAGCATCTGCCTCGACACAGGTTTGCATTTTCACTCCACCTGTTTGCATTTTTACACCTCCCCGTTCGCTGATGTCAGTAACCGGCATGCGAACGGGGATTCTGCAGCCTCCAGTTGCGCGGGTTTCTGTAATGTTTGCGTTGTGTGAAAGCCGAACGATAATGGTTGAACATTACGAGTCTTTTCCGCGGGCGACGTCAAACAAGCGGGTTTTTTTTTTTTTTTTTTTATGTGCTTCATAAACGTTTTTGACATCTATAAAAATACTTCAAGATGGTAACATTTTGTCCTCTGGGCAGCAGTGAAGTAGGCTGTTGGACCCTTAATGGACTCGAAAGCATCGTTAAACTCAGAGAGAGAGAGAGAGAGAAAGCATTTATTAAACTCAGAGAGAGAGAGAGAGAGAGAGAAAGCATTTATTAAACTCAGAGAAGGAGAGAGAGAGAGAGAGAGAGAGAGAGAGCGTGCGTGCTTTTGAGGAAGTGTGTGTGTGGTAGTTCAGAATGAGAAAGTAGGTTTTAGGTCTAGGTTTTATACTTTACAGCATGCAGGACAATCTCTCAAAGAATTCCACTTTAAAAAGCTCGTTCAGATGTGATTCATAGCTGGAGGACATTTTCCTGGGAGCGCTGCGGTCGTAGTAAGCTAAACGTTGCCTCAAGTGTGTTATGCTGATGTGACTCAGCAAACTTGCATAGTTTTCCCTGAAAAAGCAAAACAAAACAAAAAACAACAACAACAACAACCACAAAAAAAAAAAAACATGCCACTTGTCTTTGTTGCATTTTTACATTTAGAAAAAGAAAAAATGCGGTTAATCACAGAATAGGTGTCTTTGATTTTTGTCTTCCTTACATACGTCATGTCTCAGCATGCTCTCCTAAAAGAGAAGCAGAGAGAGAGAGAGAGAGAATGGGGGGAAAAATCCCTCCACATGTAAGAGAAAAGTCTTCAAAGGAGGGAAGTTATGCCTTTATCTTTTAATAAGTCCAAGAGCCAGGAGGCAACACGGAATGGCAGAGAAGTGCTCCCGGAACGCTTAATCGTCTTAATTATAGCAGTGGAAGAGAGAGAAAGAGAGAGAGAGAGAGAGAGAGAGGCGGGGGGGGGGGGGGCACACAAGACTGTGCCAAGCAAGCGGGGTATGGGGGGGGGGGGGGGAGAAAGTGCTAGAGCATACACTAAAGTACAAGACTTTTAATAGAAATTTTAATAATTGAACCTCTAGGGTAGGGTGGGGTGAGCAGCTTGTTTGGAGGTGGGGTGTTTCATCCTGCAGGTCTTTTGCAAAGACCACCAACCGTAGTGATTTCTGCCTGGGAAAAAAAAAAAAAAAAAAAGTCAAGCGTTACTATCCCACCCGCATGATGTCACTCCTCAATGGATATCAGTAATGATCAGTATCCTAGCGCTGGTTGTCCTGGTTACTTGGGGGAAAGAAAGAAAAAAAACGACTTTCTGCTTTGGAAGAATTAACTGTAGATTTGTGATGGTCGTGATGTGTGTGTGGAAAGTTTGAATGGGAGTTTCACTAGGTTTTGGTATATGTAATTGGTTGTTTGGTGGATATGTTGAAATGAAATCCCATATCCTCAAAAATACCTAAACTTAATGCTGTTTCCCCCTCAAATTACTGCTGTGGACACGACATTTGTGTGTGTGTGTGTGTGTGTGAGAGAGAGAGAGAGAAAGGGATAAAGAGGGAAGCGGAGGGAAACCTGAGAAGTATAGGTTACAGCATGTTGAAATTAGACTCATGTAGGAGAATTAAATATGTTTGTGCATGTTTTCTTTTGCTCCCTAATTATACGTTTAACTTTTTAAACTTATTGCGTTTTGATTGGTTGACATGATTAGATTGTATGCCTGCTCCCCTCTTTGGTCTCCAGCCCTGCTTGCTCTCAGTCTCTCTGTCTCCCTCTCGTTCTCTGCCCCCCCCCCCCCCCCCCCCCCCTCTCTCTCTCTCTCTCTCTCTCTCTCTCTCTCTCTCTCTCTCTCTCTGCCGAGGCACCTCAAGTCGACGTTGCACATGTAGAGTCATGCACTTAATGCAGACTTCACTCCCCCTCATTAACACTCCTGAACTCTTTCCGTAACCCCACTGAAAAAACCCATGGTGTGTTCTAACGTTTGGACAGAGACTGCTCTGATGCACCATCTCTCTCTCTCTGTCTCTCTCTCTCTTTCTCTCTCTCCTCTCTCTGTCTCTCTCTCTTTCTCTCTCTCCTCTCTCTCTCTCTCTGTCTCTCTCTCTCCTTCCTCTCTCTCTCTCTCCTCCTCTCTCTCTCTGTCTCTCTCTCAGAGAGATTCCAGTAGCAGTATAGTGTAAATACCTGAGTTGGTGTTGTTGTCCCTGTGGTCGTAAGTAAGTCATTGTGGCCATTAACATTTACCTCTGCTACATGTATCCCCACCCAGCCCAACATCTCCTCTTATTCCTTAATCATCCCACATTCTTAATATATCACAAAGTAAACACTCTGTCATTTCTTATGGTAGTAATTGTGATTGTGATGGTAGTAGTAATACTAGAGATGGAGATGGTAGAGGTAGTAGTAGTCGTGGTAGTAGTAATAGTCGACATTGTTAGTGATTGGTGCTGTTGTAATAGTTCTACGAGTTTGGTGGTCATTGACTCTCTAAGTCTTGTCCGGGTGGTTTAACTCCTGTGTTTTGACTTCAAAGGGGAGGCTATAGCGCTTCAGGAAACGGCTCGGTTCAAACTGAAGATTGAGCCTTTTTTCTCTCTCTCTCTCTCTCCCTCCCTCCCGGCTGTGCTGGGCTGTGCTATGATGGGTGGGAGACCTGTGTTTGAAGGTATATGGCTTGTCGGGGGTGGGCTGGGTCCTCCAGCACTTGCCTAGAGGAACATTTTTGCTGTCGTGAGACAAGTTCCTGCAAAGCGGCTCCTGCCCGCCCAAATGTAGATTCTACCCCCCCCCCCTTTTTTTTTTTTTTTATCTTTTTCCCCCTTTTCTTTCTTAAAGGGCTTTTTACCAACCGCTATTAATTATTAACTCAGATCGTCTTCATCAAAGGCGCCGACGCACGCAGAGGCAAAGGGGCTACTGCCTGGCGATGTGTGGAGGAGAGAGAGAGAGAGAGAGAGCGACTTCAGCCTGCTTTTGAATAATTTAAAATAAATTGATCAAACGGGGCCTAGTGTAGCTTTCATTTGACAGGCTGGTGTGTCAAATAATGTGGTCAATGGTCCATTTTTTGTCTGTTTGTTTGTTTTGTTTTTCTGCATTGAATTCTTCATTCTTCATTCTCTTCTCGCTAGAGAGAGAAAGAGAGAGAGAGAGAGAGAGAGAGAGAGAGAGAGAGAGAGGGAGTGTGTTTTGTGACAATAATGTCCACTCGTATGACCCCCGAATGGCCGCGGCTAAGTAATCGTCGATAAATAACTAGCTTATTGCATTTGTCTGCGGTTTTACATCACATGGGTTTTTCCTGATGCGCCTCGCGTTGCCTTGGCTCATGTGAAGCTGCTGGCGTGGCAGACAATAGTGTGGTGCTGAGACTAATTTTGTTTAATTGGTGCCAGGGTCAGGATTGGGTTAAACGACGATTAGCCGCTAAACATGTCCCTTCCTCTGGCCCTCTTCAGAGAACTTTCTTTGAAACCCGTTCAAGTGTTTGATCTTGACTTTTGCCGCGAAATCAAAGGGAACAGTTGTGCATTTTTTTTTTTTTTTTTTTTTTTTTTTAAGGGACAAGAGAAGGTCTGTTGTCTTGTGTTTTCATCATGCTAAGGAGTAATAGTGCATGAAAACCATTCCGAGAGCTAAGAAAGAAAAGACTGGTTAAGCTCCAATCAAGCCGTTCTTTCAGAAGCTGCAGCAGTCTGAGGTTTTTTGTTTTTTTTCTTTTTTTTTCCAGGCGCATTTGGATATAACCGTTAGAACGTTGCATTCTGTTCTCAAATTCCCTCTAAATGCCCTGTTTGTCCCTCTGAGCTTTTGATACCCTGCATCCTTTGTCTTCACCACATTCTTCCCTGGCGTAGACCGAGTGTGACCTAAAACACTTCTCTCGGCAGTATCGCATGGGATGTCTTGTCTGAAGAATGGAACTTGTTGAGTTTTACATTAATGAAATGTGACTTGATTCCTTGTACAGACACACACACACACAGAGAGAGAGAGAGAGAGAAAATGCAGTTTGGTGGGTCTGACTGTGTGTGACTGACTTTTTCGTACTTGCGGCTTTGAGAAGCGATCTTCTGTAAGATATGGCGTTCGTGTGTGTTATCTCTGTGGTGTCTCGTTTATTGGAGGGACAGACGATTAAAACTTGGCCCAACTGCCAACCAGTGGCATCGAGGAGTTCCCCAGGTACAGAGCACCTCCTCTGCACACCCTGAAGTAAGGGACAGGGTTTGAGTGCGTGTGTGTGTGTGCGTGTGTACATGCGTATGCACGGATCTGTGTGTCTTTTTGTTGATACGGAGGTGAGAGTTGATGGGGAGAGGCCGGGAAAGCCAAAGATGGATGGAGGGGAAGCATCAAAAAGAACGTTCTGTGAAGTGTTTGCTTTCGCTTCTCTTTTTGATCTCTCTCGCTCTCTCCCTCTCTCTCGCTCTCGCTCTCTCCCTCTCCCTCTCTCTCTCTCTCTCTCTCTCTCTCACACACACACACTTTCACCCACATACTCTCTTTCAGATCAGATGGGGAGAAATGCCTGCAGTGTGTTTAAGCGTGGGCCTGGCCTCCCCAGTGCCACGCCCATACGCAGACCTGTTCCTATGCAGCTTGACGTCTATATTAAGCGGTGACGAGGGGCCAGAAATCCCAGTAAACCTTCCCTGGTCGTTTCCTGTGTGGTCGGATCTGTCAAAACACACAGCGCTCAGCTGGGCAGGGAAAGAGAAATCTGTGATCGATAATGAGCATCTCGTTTACAACTGTTATCAGAGTTTCAAAGGCCACAATAAATCAACCCCCCCCCCCCCTCCCCCGAACGCAGACACCACAATCCTGACCTGAAAAAAAACCTGCTTGGGGGAGTGGGTGAGTGGGGGGGGGGGGGGTACAAGCTGTTAAGTGACAGTGTGGGGAACAACTGTATCCTTTGGCCTCAGACTTCCCATGATGCCTCTGAGGGGAGGAGGGCCGCGGGGCTACGTGATGGTGGAGTTATGAGCTTGTGCCTTCTCTCTTTGATCTCTTTACTTTACCTTCCCTTTCATGAGCAGCGCTGGAACGCGCCCAAACAGGGTTTTAGTACCAGGATACGATCTGAGCAAGCATCCAAACAGAGGAGAGAGAGAGAGGGAGGAGAGAGAGAGAGAGAGGTGGGGGGGGGGGCGGGTGCACATTTGTAGTAGAGCATGTAAACAGAGCCTTTAAAACAAAAAAAGAATAGAAAACATTTATTTAATATGAAACATTTTCAATGTGGCGGTTTGCATTGTTCTGTGTCCCTTACTGTCTTATTTATTAAACAGCTGTTAAACGTTGTCTTTTTGCTGGTGTGGTGTCTTGTTTCCCTGTAGACTTCAGTCGTTACCTTAATACACAAGAAAGTCTTTTCTTGGTTTGAGAATCACCAGTTCATGTAACACCAAGAGAAGTGTTGCACTGTTTCACTGTGAGGAAGATAATAGTGTAGATGGACACGTTGTGCTGTGGTTTGAGCATAATGAAGACGTGGGCTGAAGTCGAGTGTTGATCAGCACTGGCATGGCCTGTGACGGGGTCAACTTTTTCAAAAGTAATAGAGCGACCTCTAGTGGCCACTAACGATACAGCAAGGTGTTTCTTTGGGAGAAGCAGCGGCATTTTCTCTCAAAGAGCCTTAAATGACGTCAGGTGTCTACTGGTTTACGGAGTTTATTGTCATAAATATTATGACATGTTCTTTCTCCCTTTTCAGATCGTCGGCTAATATGACAGATTTTTATAAAAGTAGCTCTGTTCATACACGTGTGAAGGTTGTAAGTTGATAAAATGTATTAATGCTCTTTTTTTTTTTTTTTTTTCTTCTATAGGCGAAACGTGCTGTTCAGAGAGGTGCGACAGCGGTCATCTTTGATGTGACAGAAAACCCAGATGCTATTGATCAAGTGAGTATGAACAAAGTCTCTCTCTGTCTCTCTCTCTCTCTCTGTCATTGGAAACTTTCCAAACAATATTCAGTTGCATTTAGATCGTAATATTAATTATACATAGAGCACGTGTGATCTTCATCTCACTTCAGATTACCTGTGTGAGATTCCATGCGCAACAATTTAACGTGGTTTTTTTTGTTGTTTGTTTGTTTGCTTTTCTTTGCCTTATTTTATTGTGCTCTTGTGACATTGTGCGGTAATATTTTAAAAGAATGTTGTTCGGTTACTGTGCATAAGTCAAAGTTTTGGAGGGAACATCCAGAGTCAGTGTGGTGCTTTGTTCTTTTCGCCGGGCTGTCTCCTCTCTGCTGCATTCAGACTCAAGTTATTGTCATCGGTTAGTAGTTAGAAGCGTATCTCCATGAATATTTATTTCATGGTGACGTGACTCATTTAAAACTCTTTTTAGAGTGTAGCATGTCACCGAATGAATGATTTCTGTGTTCTCTTCGTGCCCCCATTAAACCATGTCTACCATGAGAATGTTACGTTTTGGCTTTATAAAAAGACTCATAACTTCTATAACAGACATGGGTGACGACTGTCTCTGTGGAAGTCTCTCTTCTTCTTTTTGTTCTTTTCTTTTCAGCGTGAGGTGGTCTTTCTTTTCTTCTTCTTCTTTTTTTTCCCTCCCTTTTTCCTCCTCTGTTGTGTCAGAAGGATTCACTCTGGTATTTTTCAGCCGTGGCCCAAGTCCGGACTTGCACATGCCTCCTGTTTTCTCCTCCCTCCCTTTCTCTCGCCCACTGCTCGGTTGTAAACCATGTATGAAGGAGATAAAAAGCTTCTGTGTAGACCACATGAAAGGAAAAGTGTGTGTGTGTGTGTGTGTGTGTGTTGTTAAAATCTTTCCCCCAGAGAAGGCACCTCTGGCCTACTTCTTCTCCTCCTTCTTCTCCTTCTTCTTACTCCTGTGCTGACACAAGCGGCAGAAAAAAGGCCAAAGGCTAGAGCAGAGGTGGAGATTGGAATTATAATCCCGGGGGTGAAATTAGGATTAAGAGACTTGCTTATGAACTCCCCCCCCGCCCCCCCAAAATCTGTTGTCACTCATAAAAGCATGCAATTATTGAGGTTTTTCTTTTCTTTTTTAATGTTATTTTTAAGAAGGCTTGCTACATTTTTGAAGTGGGACAATTTTCTTGAATGACAGACCCAGAGAACAAGTAAGCAAGCAAGCGAATGAATAAATAAATAAATAACCGCAACGACTATCTTTTTAACTCAACTCGCCATATTTCACTTGGAAAGGCGACAGCGAGAGAGAGAGAGAGAGAAGTACAGGGCTGAGTAGCAGTGGCATTTCCCCTTGGGGTTTCCAAATTACAGACTCCAGCAGCAAACTACAGAGAGATACAAAGCGGGAGTCTATATCCAGTGTCCAAATACAGAACATGCAATTTGTTTACTACTTTTTCCCTTTTTCTTTTGCCCTCCTCCCCTGTCCCGTAGACTGGCCGCAGTTACCACGTCTCTTGTCAATCCACTCTTTTTCTTTCTTTTTTTTTTTTTTTATACTCTGTATGGAGCCCGTGAGATGTTGCGGACCCTTCGTCTCCAAAACTCTTTTTTGATGACGTTTCATTAAAAAAACAGCCCAATCGCACGATACGAAGCACTTTTACCACAGTAATACGTCGTGAGTTTCCCCTCACTTCAGTGCTGGCTTGTCGTGGCTGTGTGTATGCCTCAGTATTTTAGCAGAAACACGTTGGTAATTGCGCTTGCCGTGGACTTCCTTTAGATGATCTACGCCTACCAACTGAAATGTGTGATTAACGTGTAATTATGAAGTACAGTACGGCATAGGTGTGTTGTCACACTGTGCTTCCTTTTTAAGTGTATCAGTTCATAGGTTGCCATAAACAGAAGCACAACAGTTTTGCAGTCAGTGCACTGATTCATACCGGGAGTCATTGTGGAAAAAGCACCAACGTTAGAGACTCCAAACAGAAAGTGGGGCTAAATGTTTCAACACAACACGCAAATACTACGTCATGGGTATAATTATGGGTGCAGCTATGGCATAAACGTATAGGTTTTAAAGTGAGACCATTGTAATGTTAATGGAGGGAAAACTGGTTTTAACGTGCCCTCTTGCCCCTTCAGTTAAATCAGGTCTCTGAGGACCCCCTTAAGAGGCCGGTGGTCTACGTGAAGGGTGCTGATGCTGTTAAGCTGATGAACATCGTCAACAAGCAGAAAGTGGCGCGGGCCAGAATCCAGCACAGGCCACCGAGGGTAAGAACCGTCACCGTTCATGTGTGTCCAGATGGGTTTTGTGTCGGTCTGTTTGCTATGTTTAATGCAGACGAGATAAAAGGAGGTTTGTTCAAACTTTGAGCTTGTTTTTTTTTTAAAAAAAAAAAAAAAAAAGCTTTTATGGCCAAGAATGAAGGTATAACTGAAATTCTAAAGCTGTGTGATGTGGGAACGCCCAGCTGATTCCCGAAGTCATCTTTATTTAATTGCTTTTTCTTTTTCTTGTTTTATTTAATGGTCTCTTATCTAAACTGTTTACACTGATGGATGTCACCCATCAGTGACATCTCGTTTTGAGCCGTCTTTAAGTCCTGCCCTGTCACATAAACACGTGGTGTTGGTTGTGAGATTAAGCCCGGTGCGTCCGGCTCTCCTCTCCTCTGCTTTTGCGTGCAGCAGCCTACGGAGTATTTCGACATGGGGATCTTCCTCGCCTTCTTTGTGGTCGTGTCTCTGGTCTGCCTCATCCTCCTCATCAAAATCAAGCTGAAACAGCGAAGGAGCCAGGTGAGTGTGCACCTGATACTCCCTCCTGAAGATCGTCAGAGAAGGTTTTTTTTTTTTTTTTTCGCGAATACTCTTGAGATCTTTGATACTTGTTGTCGGAGGGACTTCATAGTTTAATTATGGGTTTAATTATTTACCCACTTGTTGACCACTTTCTTATTTATCCTTCAACATTCTTGCATTTGTATCTGGTCTAATACTGAACTTAGCAGTGGCACTTATGCGACGGACCACCCCTTAAAAACTACGTGCTTGGTTTGTGTTCTGCCTGTCCTGGAAGTCGCTTTGGACAAAAGCATCTGTGAAATGACTCAATGTAAATGTTGACATCAAAACATCAAAACTAGCAGTGAAGCCTGATGGCGTTTAGAGTGGTGTAATAGTTCTAGACCCACTTGGGGCAGTTATTCAGTCATTCATGCTCTCTCTCTCTCTTTCTCAGAGCTCCATGAACAGAATGGCCATCCAGGCCCTGGAGAAGATGGAGACTCGAAAGTTCAAGGCAAAGGCCAAAGGTCAGCGGGAGAGTAGCTGTGGGGCCTCCGACTCCCTCAGCAGCAGCTCCACGTCCGACTGCGCCATCTGCCTGGAGAAGTACATCGACGGTGAGGTGAGTACGAATCACACCCCCGTCATCTCCGAAAATCCGTCTCCGAGTCCTGGAAGACCAAAAAAAAAAAAGTCTTGAAGCACTCGATCGAATATTAAATCACAAATCGAAAGTCTTTAGGATCTGAGTTGAAAGTCTTTAAACTGCAACACTTAACATTGACTACTGTAATAGGCGCTCTTTGAATGACTTCTCATATGACACAAAGTGTAACATGTGGGACACTATAAATGTGTGGAATAGGTAACTGGGATTTTAAGTATTTTTACGTATTTTATTGGTTGGTAGCGAGTAGGACTTTGTGACACACGATTTGTGGAAGCAGCTAGCATTTGTTTTTGAGCAGATCTACATTTCGGCAGATTGGGAACAGTGAGGTAACCATCCCTTCAGCCCGCTTCACAGAAAGAAACACTTAGAGAATATTTGAACTCGGTGTTCAGAAAGGCTGTTTTCTGTGTTTTCGGGTATGTTTGCCAAATGGACAGCTGTGGCACTCCGAGAAAAAAAAAAAAAAAAAGGGCAGAATCTGGTACCATGAGGCGCTATCCATTTTTCCTGTGTGGTTTTGTGTCTTATTCTTTCTTTATAAAAAGGGGAGAAAAAAACACAACAAAGCCAGGCGCCTGGATAGCTCAGAGGAAGTGGCAATATAAAAGCCTGAATAGCATCAAAGGGCTTTTTGACGAAGAAAAAAACAACAAAAGCTGGGCGGATTGGAACCTCTGTGAGATCGGATGAGTCACACTTAGAGGGCAGGGAAAGAAGTTCTCAGGCCAAAAACACAAGGACACAACACTTGATCTTTGTGATGGAAAGTTCTGGAATGTCTTTTTCTGAGCAAATCGGGCGCCCAGCTTTCTCCGTCCTGAAGCTTGAATCCCGAAACCTCCGACCCGTTTGGCTGAACGCTGCCATTGTTTTTGTGTTTCTGTTTCTGTGATGCCAAACAGTTGGCAGGTGCTTGACAGCTTTATAAATCATAACCACCGACATTCCGGTATTATCAACAAACTATTGTATGCTTACCGTAGTCAAAATGGAGCTTAACAGGGAGTCTGTGCTTGCAGTCGAGCACTATGCAAAAGACAGTTTTCAAAGAGATTTTGTTGTTTTAAGATGAAAAGCTATTGTACTTTCTTCCCTGCATAGCTATACATCATATGTTCAACTCAAGATCCTCCTTGATCCTGCTAATCAAGTCAAGCCAGTCTAGGATTAAGCCTGTGAAAGACAAAGGGCCAGACTTTTGATCTTGCCACTCACTAGACAATCTGGTAAATGGACACGGAAGAAAAACCGAGAACTGGCAGTGACGTTGGGAGTGACATTTGTGTCATTAACGCTCAATGAACTCCAGCTGTGTTTGTGATGGTTTGATATCAGTTGGATGGCATGCAACACCATGCAAGATGTGACCATGTGATTATTCAGATGTCTCTGCCTTTCCCCCCCCCTCAGGAGCTGCGAGTTATCCCTTGTGCGCATCGTTTCCATAAGAAATGTGTGGATCCCTGGCTCTTGCAACACCACACGTGCCCACACTGCAGACACAACATTATTGGTGAGTCAAACCAGCGTTCCTATAAACCACAGCCTTTCCACAGCCTTCTGCACGTAACTTAGATCAGCTTGAAGTATTATATGAAATCACGTATTTTGGCTCGTTGACTGTAGCACGCATAGGAATAACTGTTCTCAGGTTCAGTGTATTTTTATCAATGTATTGTTTCTTTCTCCTCAACCAGAGCAAAAGAAGGGAAATCCAGGACCGGTCTGCATGGAACCAGGTAACCCAGTCCATGCCCGTCAGCAGAGGGTGGTCCTCCCTGTTCACTACCCTGGACGGGTACACCGTGCTGGGCAAGTCACCGCCTACCCCACCCGCACCAGCATGGACCCCCATGGGAACCCCATCACGGTTCTGACTGTGGACCAGCATCCCGAGCAAGGCATCTACCCCTCCCAGTCCTCCGCCTTCATCCGGGGATACCCTGCCCTTCACCTGGACCACGCCCTAAACCCTCACCACTGCGGGCTGGAGCACCGCATGTCCGCGTACCCCCAGCCACACGGCTTCAAACGGCCCAAGTTTCGGAACATCTCACGCACTGCCTGCTTTTCCCAATACGAGACCATGTACCAACATTACTACTTCCAGGGCCTGAGTTTCCCACAGCCTGAAGGCCAGCCAGGTAACGTACCTCACAAGGGCCATGGTCGAGCCTTCCAGCAGGGTCTACTCTACCCGTCTGTGGTCCACATGGCCCCGGCCACCTCGTCCCGCTTGGGTGACGCTGGTAGTACCTCAGGGCTAAGCTGTTACCATGGCCACCGTTCCGTGTGCAGCGGTTACCTGGCCGACTGCCCCGGCAGCGATAGCAGCAGCAGCAGCTCTGGACAGTGCCACTGCTCGTCCAGCGACTCCATGCTGGACTGTACGGAGGTCAGCAACCAGGGCGTCTACGGTAGTTGCTCCACCTTCCGCAGCTCTCTCAGCAGCGACTACGATCCGTATGTGTACCGCAGCAAGAGTCCGTGCCGCGGTTTGGCTGGAGATGCAACTCCAGGTTGTTCTGCTGCTGCTGCTGCCGCCGCCGCCGCCACTGCCTCAGCTGAGGACTCACCAGCTCCGGCAGGGTCGGACTGCCTGCAGCCTCCCAGCGGGGGTGCTTGTTTTGGCTCCGGGGACCAGCTGTCTAACTGCAGCATGGAGCCCAACTGTAGCAGTCACTCTTCACTGGAACCCAGGGAAATTATGACCACTACCTCAGCCGGGCCCCTAGAGGGCGCCATGGCAGATCGCAGTACAGCACCAGAGGAGGGAGGCGATCTGGGCGCAGCCTGTAGCTGCTGCTTCGAGGTCCTCCCTCCTAATTTGGAGCGTAAAGGGGCGGACTTGGAGCAGCCAGGGCACTGCTCCCAGGGGGTGGAGTCACAACACAACCCCGTCTCCTCGCGGAACTTTTACAGCGTTAGCATGGAACGTTTGGTACCAGCAGAGCATGTTAGTTACGAAGGACTACCCTGCTGCTTCTACAAGGAGATGAAGATGCAGCGGGCGGGTAACGGCGGGGGCCGCTACGGGGAGGACTGTGCCATTAACGTGCAGTACGCACAGACGGACAGCGACGGCTGCCCCTCGCAGGCATGCTGTGACCTGGGCCAGCGGATACCCATCATCCCCGAGGACATGGACTGTGAGCTAGGCCTGAGCCCTGAGCCGCAGGTTAGCTTACTCCCCGCCAGGCTAGCAGTAGAGAATGAGGAGGGAACTGCTGATTCTGTGGAACATAACAATGCTTACTTCTCCTCAGGACAGTACAGAGGTCAAACATACACTCAAGAGGAGGAGGCTAGGGCTCTCTTTCATCACTCCCCATGCTCCGATTTGCTGGAAGCGCAGGGAAACGGTAAAGCTACAGGCGAAGGGTCTAAGCTATGAAGTAATGTCCCAAACGTGGCTCTTCGCCAGTCAGATTTAAAGTGTGGTTGCCTTGTAAGCATTTGCTCTCTGATTGCGGAATGTCCTAGGCGGAAATGCTGTACGGTTTTAGCCTGATTTTTTTTGGGGGGGGGGGGTACGGGCAAGGTGTCCTGACATGTCGTGTTCATTCCAGTGACCGTTAGCGTCACGGCGACCGAATGGTCGCCATAGGCAACGGGGTGGACAGGCAGACACACCGTTAGGGGTTTGGACGCAATACAGGTTATGTCAGCAGGTGAAGTCAGGTTCTCAGAGAGCTGCTTGGGATACACTAGGTAACACTGTTCCCTGTCTGTTTCAGGGCTAGGACCAGAATAACGATCGAAGAAATAACTAACTACACTTAACTTTTGTGAAGTTTTGAATTTATAAACGTGTGTACATAAGACATGTAAAGCTACGTAAACTCATACACAGTAATCACTTAGCAAAAGGAGATACCAAAAAACATCATTTCAGATACCAAGTGGTAATTTTTTTTTTGAGGGGTGCAGGTAAATTCAGAGGGTGCTCAAACATTGTGTTAACGTTAAAAGATGCCATCAATCCAGATGCTCATGTGGGCCACACCCCTGTTCACACTCTCTCTCAGGACTCCAGCGGAACTTTCTAGAACTGAAGCTGACCAAGACACTACTACTTCTGAATGATCCAGAGCAGCAAACTGATGAAATAAGACAGCTGAACTGACCGTACGATAGAACACCAAAGTGTAATATCTCCCAGAGTTACCTTGAGTTTTAGCCCTCATCAACAGTCTGGTGTACCTCTACCTTCAAAGCAGACGTTCTTCATTTCAGTCGACTCATCAAAGCTTCTGGGCTCAGTCACAGGCCTGTGTGTGTGTTTGGTGCACTTGTTTTTTTTTTGTTGTTGTTGTTGTTGTTGTTATTGTTGTTTTTTTTTGTTTGTTTGTTTTAATACAGATGATTTTTTTTTTTTAGTGGACTAATTTTAACACACTAATATGGTATGTCAGATTGAGGCCAAAGTAACATGGTTTGAAGAGATTGGAAATGCAGTGGGTTAAAAGCTAAATGTGCGTAAAATGTACATTGTCAGTTTTCTGGAAAAATTTACTCAAATGAATAACGTATACACACACACACACACACACACACTCTCACACTCACAGACACACATTATGTCTTCATGCCTTTCTGTTTTGACAGAGTATTTTTTACTGTTTCTATGAAATGTACCCATACAGAGACAGCTGTTTTGGAAAAAATAACTATTTATATTGTTAACTATAACCCAGTGCCGTGATAACACGCAATTTTGAGAATCTAATCTTGCCTTGCATAGAAATATGTACTGCAAATATAGCATAATGGGGTACTTGAGTCACTATTTAATTTTTTTTTATTGTTTGTAGCACTTAAGAAGATTGTATAAAAGAAAAAAAATGTGTACAAAAAATTAATATTTTTAAAATTTTTAAGATATAATTATTTTCCTCATCATTACCATTTTACAAATGTTGAAAGGCTAGGAAAAAAAAATCAATCTGTGTATATTTCTTTATCTGTATAGCAGCACATTTCATAAGTGGAAATATGTTCTCTGAATATTTATTTACTAATATATTTATCTTTAAGCCATGTCTTATGTTCCAAGGGTTTTTTTTTTGTTTGTTTATTTTTTCTGGAGGATTTTTTTTGGCGATCACTAACATGAGACGTCTGTACATACATGGTAATTGCACACGAGACGATTAAATATTCTCTGACCAAAAAAAACTGATTTAAAAAAATTAGTACCATACAGTTTTGTAACAAAGTGTACAAAGATCTGAAAAATATATGGTTTTATTCAAATATACAAATGCTTTGGAGTCTTCTTTCCTTTTGGTGTTTTTTTTTGTTTTAATTTAAACTAGGGTTGTTTACTTGTTGCTGATATGAGGGCCCAGCAGGGGGCGCTAGGAATCAATTGTGAGATTCAGTGCCTCACCAACCTTCCAGTCAGCACAGTGACAGTGAGAGGGGGAACATAAACATCTGTATCTTCAGATTTTGTTTCTTTTTTCTCTCTCTCTCTCTTTTTTTAAACATGTTTATCTACTTAGAGGATATAAAATACTTAATTTTTTTTTTTACCTTAGGAATGTTTGACATGTTAGCAGTGAAAGCTCCTTCTCACAGCATAGCTTTACATTGTATTCTCATGTTTTATTTTACCTACCTGCTGAACAGCTATTACGCATGCGCACACACACACACACACACATACCACACACACACACAAACGGTTCACCTCCAGAGGAGCCAGGATCAGTGTATCTGCATAACTGTCATCCAACCACAGCACCATTAGACCACCTAATGTTGTGCCATATCAACATCTTCATCCCTAGGGGTTTGGACGCAGTACAGGTTATGTCAGCAGGTGAAGTCAGGTTCTCAGAGAGCTGCTTGGGATACACTAGGTAACACTGTTGCTAAACAGTTTCCCTGTCTGTTTCAGGGCTAGGACCAGAATAACGATCGAAGAAATAGTAACTAACTTACACCCCCCCCCAAACACTCTTAAAAATACACACGACCTATGGGAAAGGTACATAAAAACAGATGATAAACATTTGAGGTAAAAAAATCTTAAATGCATTCTTTCATTCTTTTATTGTGTCAGTATTTGACAATATATAAAATGTTACCTGGTGTATTCACAGACGGGGGAACAAAACATTTGGATATTTCTTCTCATCCAAGGCAAAGGAGAAATTTTTGGCAGGCTCTACAACTTTGACCGTGGAATCACCTTAATCTGTGTAGTGTTTGTTCACCTCACTACCAGGTGTGGTCCTTTTCCCCATTGTCCACAGTGTGAGGAGAATTTCCACATGTCAACGGAAGGTATAAATAATCTACACATCAAGCCCAAACAGAAAAACACTCCATTAGGGCAGCATGTATCTGCCATACAAACAAACAACAGCAATGTGCGCGCGCGCGCTCTCTCTCTCTCTCTCTCTCTCTTTCTTTTTTTCTTTTTCTCTCTCTCTTGTGGAGAACTGCTCATGCTGTTCTCTGGGACCTGCAGAAAGGGCAGTTCTGGGCAAGTCAATGTTGAGGTCAGAGTTTGAATCCTGAGTGAACGGCCACGACTCCACCAGTCAGATTGAAGTACTGGACTCGGAAAAAACCAGCGTCCTCAATCATGTTTTTAAAGGTTTCCTGAAAGAGGAAACAAGACCTTAATCAAGCGCTTTCCCCATACATACACACGTACTACTGTCGAGTAATGAGTGTGCTGTTACTGTGCCGTATCCATAGCTACACTGAAAAGGGATTTCCAGCTTGGAATGTAGAAGTCATGGCTTATGGTCTTATGAGGCTTTTTTTTTTAATCACTAACCTGACATGTTTGTCAACACAAGTTGCACACAAGCATATTAAATATTATCTGCACATTCACATGCATGAGCCTGTTCATAAGAGTAAAGCTTAAAGACGTTGCTATTCCCAGATGTGTCCATAAGGGAATTCAGTAAGACCACATGAGATTGACTGATTACATTCACTGTGCTGACAGTATACTTCTTGATTATAAAACTCAGTGCGCGTTATGTTAAATTTTCTGTAGAGAAACTGATTGTACAGCTAATGGGCAATCTCACCTGGTCTGGGAAGCGCCGTATGCTTTCAACCAAATACTGATACGACTTCCAGTCTCCAGCAATGACTTCCCCTAGGACTGGGATCACCTGGAAACTGTAGGCATCATACAGTCTGGGAAAAAAAAAAAACAGTTTTAAAAATATCAGACGCACTATTTAACCACTGCACAATAACTTTTTAAACAACAATCTATCTACAAAAACTCTTCTGAAATAATCAGCGTGACAGAGCTTTTTGTGTGAGGGAAAAACGTTGGTGTGCCTCGTGTCTGACACTGGTGCTGACAGATGGCGTTACCGCCGCGTAATTTAATATTTAGACATGTCTCTTGGCACAGCCATTTCTCATGCTCCAAAATTTTTCCAGAGACCAATGGATAAATCTTGAATGAACTGCGGGGTAAATCAATATTTAAACATGCTACATGCAAGGCTCAACCTGAAAAAAATAAAATTAAAAAAAAAAACAACAAAAAACCAGGAGGGGTGAAAGAATTTCAAAATGGGTCGTGGGTGAAAGTGGAGTCGTTCGTACTTTGACAGGAGCGGGTTCGACACTTTGCTGAACTCCAGACACATGAACCTTCCACCGGGCTTCAGAACCCTCAAGGCCTCCTGAAGCGCCTGATAATAAAAAAAAAAGAAAAAGTATAATAAAACAGAGACGAGTAGCAAGAGTTGGTTAAAGCACTGTCCCTGGGAAAAGGGGGAAGACAAAGCAGTTAATTACTTGCTCGATGTGGGTGACGTTACGAATCCCGAATGCGATGGTGTAAATGTCAAACTGGTCGTCGTCAAAAGGCAGTTCCTCTGCGTCTCCCACGACCCAGGACAGACCTACAGAGGGAGAAATAAAAATGACTTCTGATTTTATTCACAGATGGTTGCTTTTGCCTGACAGTGGGGGGGGCCCAGTCAATAGTTTTCAAGCTCAAAATGCATCTGAATGTGTCCAGTGTGACAGCTTACAATACAAAACATTTTAAGGTAGCACTTGAAGACTTGGAATTTAGAGTAAAATGATTTCCAGAAATTTAAAAAAGGACACCAGCCCCTCTATGTTCTATAAGCCGGGTGGGGGTGGGGGGTGTGTGTGTGTGTGACCTAACCTCTCTCACTTTGAGTCCCGGGGCTGCTGGGGAGGGGGTGGGAGAAAAGATTGGAGTTTGGGGGGGGGGGGGGCAGAAGTGTCTCAAACCTGCACTGTAGCCTTGGCTCTCTGCCCGTTCTTTCCCCACTTTCAGCATCTCTTTGTTGATGTCACAAACCACGGCTCGCGTCTCTGGCAGCACCGTGTCCGCGTCCTCGGCCGCGTAGCTGTCGGCGATATCCTGCCAGGAGGGCGTCTGGTTGGACTTCACCGCCATGCGCTGCTGCCGCTCTTGCATGGAGCGAGTATATTCCAGAAACCGGAAAGAGATGTCACCTAGGACCACACAACCCAGCTCAGACTCACAGAGACCCAGTGCAGCACAGACTCAGACAGACCCAGTCTAGTACAGACTCACACAGACCTAGTCTAGTACAGCCTCCTCTCCTCAGCTCACTGCTGATGTTTATTACTGTCCTGTGTGCACTTACTTTTACAGTGCAGATTTCCTTGCCTCTGTGATAGGTATGACTTAGCACTTATTTTTGTGATACTTTATGCCAGAGGTACAAGACAGTCTATATTATGGGGCTACAGACCCACTTCTATATGTCTGTGGTTCGTTCTCTTATTTCCCTTAATCTTTCTCTCGTTTTCTTCATCATTTCTTGGATTTGTGTCCGGTCTACTACTGAACTTGAAGCGGCAGTCACAGACAGCTTGCCAGGTGTGTAGTCTGTCTGCCTTGGAAGTGGCTTTTGGATAAAAGCATCCGCTAAATGAATAGATGTAAATGTACCTCATGGGAGCTGCTATAAATACAGACTGAATAGTTAAGAGCAAAATAACAGTAATTCTGTGGGAACCATTCATCCCCATTCATTTTTAATGAGAATCAAACTGTAGCCTAAACAGAAAGAAGTCAAGGAGAGGATGTTCTCTCAGGGAAACGGTATTGGGTCACCAGTACAAACTGGACTGGGAGAAGTCAAACTGCTCAGTGATAGACACTCACGTGTTTAACTGAGCACAAACTATTTTCTATGTGAGACCAGTTGTGGGTGGTTGAAACCTGTTAGGCACACTCGCAAAAATATGTCCGAGTTTCATACACAAGAGACCTTAACTTTTTTACTTAATTTAGTTATTCCTTATAGGGGTAGTTCTGGTTTTATTAGCGTGAAACTTATAAATTATAGTCATTAAGTGATAGATTTGTTGATGCATCCGTTATCTTAAAAGGAGACTAGTGACCACTTGCTTTACCTGTGCCACCCGCTGTGTCAAGCAGGCGCGTGCCCGGCTGCGGGTTCATGATGTGGAGAAGCATGTCCTTCCACAGCCGGTGGATACCCAGACTCATCGCGTCGTTCATAACGTCATACTTCTTCGCTACACTTTCGAAAACCTTGTACACTAACAAACAAACAAACAAACAAACAAATAAACCAAACGGCACACGGACAGGGAAGATGACAAAAACACACCTCGCTGTCTTGAGACGCCAGTTGTTGCAAGCGTCGTCAAATGTATGGTACCCCGCACGATTTTAAGTTACAAGCTAGATTAACGGACAAGTAAAGGGCCTGTCTTCTCCCCCGCTGTCTGTTAAACCGAATTAATTTTGTCTAGAAGGTTCGCATGTTTAAAGTGGACATATTTATAAAATGACTTAGGCGTGTCTTTGAGCTGCAGCAGTTTAGCCCACTCACCTCTCTCCGCTTTCTCCCCTTCGGGTACCGTTTGGAAACCGAAATGGGTGCTTTTTTCCTCTGAGCCATCGCTGTAGCATCGACATATCGTAACCTCAGCACGACAACCCGACCCTGTTATTCCACTTCTGTAAGCAGGGTTAACAATTTGCGTTGAATGACATAGCGCTCTTCGCGCAAGCAACCTGAAGGAGGCTGCCATCTTGGCCGACACACCTATTATTTAACTTCGTGCGTCATTAGTATGCGACGGAGGCCTTTTTGTAGTTCCATAGCGTTTGTAGTTCGTATGAGTATTAAGTTTGTGTGAAAGTATTCCAAGTGTTAATGCACTGATTAATGGTTTTAACCAGGGTTTACTCATTCTTCTCATTCAGTATACATTATCATTAACACAGAAACATGTTTTCACTAGGTTAATTCCCCCAGAACTCTCTTGCTTTTTTACAACACCAATAATAAGCAGATTAATCTCCTATATTGACCATATTCTGTGTTTTGTTTTTTTTGTTTTTTTTACTTTGCTTTTCCAAAGTGTTGTTACCTTCTGGCCTTTCTGCTAAAGCTTGTCTGTGACTGCCAAATTGAAATCTCTACCCTTTGACACCAGACACTGAGAGGCATTGTTCCCCTCACACAGTTAATTACCTCGCGGTTCAGGCCAGACAGATACACTTACACTCATCCTTTCACACAGCCTCTACCGCCAGGGCTGAAAGGCGGCTCTCAGACCCCCAGTCCGCATCCCAGAGGGATTTGGGGTCTCGGTTTGACTTGATGAGAAGACAACATTGAAGGGCCCACTCTTCTAGATTATATGGCGCACAGAATAACAATCCCAAGGATTCGGATTACACACTGACAAAAGTGTAGCTCCATTAGAACGTGAGGTTGAATGAAGCTGTTGGGTAGCCCGGAGGGAAGGGCGTAGGCACTGGCTTTGAGTGCTTCAGAGAGACTTTTGTACCCACAAAGAGTATCAGGACACCCCTGCCAACCGAGCCTCTGTTCCCAGCTAGCAGACCTTAGCGTTCACTCCTACTTACTAGGTTGGGATGCAAGTGCCGGCCACAGCGTGGGAGTCACATTTCTCACAGGCAGGTTTGGAGGGCGGAGAGATAAACTGGGGCCGTGTTGTTTATGAGCGGTGTCCAGACTAAACATAACATTTGAAATTTCTCAAATGTAAATGTTCTAGAAGATTCTTGAGATTTTTTTTTCCCCCATCGAGAATCCGCTTCACTGTCCAAGTGTTGTTCTTTACTGAAAGAGAGGCACCTGACTGCAAGTTCATCAGAGCAACCAGTAGAGGGAGTCACAGACTTCTGAAACTTAGCTAAAGCTCTGCATGACGCATGGAACACAATTCACCACAGACTCTGCCCTGTGTCATGGTTTTAAGCAAATATTTGTTTAATTTAAATGTATGATCACTTAGCTTAAGTCATTAATGAGAAACAAGAACAAGGACTTTATTCTGGCAAGAAATCTTCAGAATCAAGTTTTTTGGTTTGTTTTGTTTTTGTGTAACTTTCGCCCCCCCCCCCCCTCCCCCTCCCTTGTTTCAGCTGTGGGTTCAACAGTTTGCCATTTGCAGTCAAGTACAATAGTTGGATATTCACCTCAGCGAAATACTTTCAAGTGTTTATGACCCTCATATACTTTTCCTGCAGTTTAGTCTTTTCACGTTGTTCCAGTCGAGGCCTTGACCTCTGACCATGCATAAATCTACGGGTTTGAACTGTTGACCTCCACATATGCAGAAGGCCAATAGGTTTCACACGGAGCCTCCAAAATACTCACTTTTTTGTACATCTACATCAGGGTCAGATGTCATTTTATCCATCAAACATTCAGTAGGACATAAAAACACATGTGGGATTACCGGCTTCTCTCATTTTTTCATCTTAATCTTTTCATGGGGTCAAAGCAGGTCGGCGGTAAATTCGAGTGAACCAACTTCTTTGCCGCCTCAAAGTTACTAGCCAGAGAGAGAGAGAGAGAGAGAGAGAGAGAGAGTGCATGCGTGCTTGCTGTTGTGCACCGTGTTTAAAAGGCTTAGTCACTTTTGCAAGTCAATGTCTCGCTGTCACGTTGTCCTGAAGGATGTACTTTGCATTGTAAAATGTAACCCCTGCCCACATTCACATCTGTGTAAGTAAACCAAGGCAGACAACACAGAGCCATCGCAAATCAGCGTGGAAACAAAGTAAGAAACATGCATACTTTATTTCTCAGTTGGAACACATTAAATAAAACTACAAAGGTACTTCACTTATACAAAAGATAGATATTATCCCATTTACGTCCAAAATGACAATAATTTACCGTATAAATTAAACATCTGAAACTGTTTTTTTTTTTTTTTAATATATATACAATTCCATGAAAACAAGTTTTTTTTTTCTTGCTGTCTCTCTCTCTCACTGTTTCAGAAGCACTTTCTCCCCAATTCCTATAGTTTCTCGCCTTGTTTTTGCAAAAGGAAATCCCGGTAACATTCTGTCAAACCACAAATGCATAATACCACTGCCTGTTTTTTTCCTGCTGCTGCTAACAGAGTATTACGCCACTCTCTCAGCCTGGCTTCCACTCAAAGTGGAAACCCTGCATCTGCATTATTCACCATGTTCTCCAAACAGATTTGACCTTGTTAGATTTTAAGCTGTCAGACTTGATTTGTTTCCCCGCGATTTGACAGGCAGGATTTTTTTTTCTTTCTTTCTTCTTTCCCTCTGCGGCAGCTCTGTCTGGAAGAGAGCGTTTTTTTTTTTTTGTATGCATGAAGAGTTGGGAGCATCAGAGACCCTTGGGCACGTATTCATACAATAATTAACATGAATTTGAGCCGAGCTGCCAAAGTACAGCGTTAGGCCATTCACACAAACTCCAGGCAATGTTTTGGGGTTTTTTTGCCGGACATTAAAAGGCAGACAGAATTCAAATGTGAGAAATTTCGCTACTGATGTTCAACCGGATTCTGGAAGTTTCTTCCCTTTGTAAATTCATTAAGGTTCATATTTGCACAGACCTCACTTTCATTCATAAATTTTAATGAACAACGTGTTCCACATAGGAGTACAACTGGGGTGAGTACAACTTAAAAGAAACCCAAACACAAATTTAAGTGCCTCATCTGAGACTTTTTCTTTCACTGCCATAAAGCATTTAACTGATGTTTTAAGGACATTTGACAAATGGATAGTAATTGCTTTGACACACTACATGTTGGGGACAATCTGTGAGTGGGGTCCAAGTGCAAAGTGGTTTAGCTGCAAACTGGCCGTAAGATGTGTGCTTACTTAACACAGTGCTGTGAGTTTGAAACAGAGGGTTCTAGAACCTGAGGGCTTCTAATCTGTAACAGTGTGGTCTGTTAAGATGCAATGCATCTGTAACAGTGTAATGTAATGTAACAATGTCACAACGCTGTATGTTTGAGCAAATGTTCCTTGCATCCAAGGGGCTGGATTTACCGTGAGTCAAAATCTGGTTCCATGATCAATAATAAGAATAAGTAAAAACACTCTGACCAATCAAACACTGCGATCCTGCTTTCACACAAGGTCACAGCTTTGGTAAATCACGCCTTGTTGTACGCACTGTGAAAGAAATGACCAATTGTCACAGGAATCCGAAAAAGAAAAAAAAAAACCTTTGTGCTGAATAGAAAGTGCTTCGATGTCTTGGCTAAGTTGCAGAGAAGGAGAAAGAGCAGATTGTTGGGAAAGAATTTCACCATCTCTTTGACGGTACACGAAAAGAAAAAAAAAGCAGAAAAATTTGATATTTACTGTCACTCCCTGCACTGAATTACACAACGTATAACACAGTGCCCCCTGTACTGGAATTGCAAATCTAACAAGAACAATGTGCACATCCAAATATGAGATTTATCTAAGCCCATAAAGGAAAACTGCCCTAATAAAACACTCCACACACGCACACGCACACACACACACACATATGTGAGTATGGAGTTAGGGACAGAGAGGAGAGCTCTCTAGAAAGAAAAGCCGGCCTGGCCTTGTAAAACCTTAAGGCACTTAAACACCGTCAAAATGGAAAGATTAGAACCCACATCAGACTGAAAAAATACCCTCCCAAAACAATTAAACAAAGGCAGAGTGTCCAAAGGGATCTGTAAACGTCAGTCATCTAGAGTCCTGTTTGACCCGTGACAAAGGCAGAGCCTTGATCATCTGGAAAAAAAACACACACAAACACACACACACACACACACACACACAAAAAAAACAAAGTGTATTCGTTTACCCTCAAAAGTCTTTTCCCTTTTCATTTGTCTTTTTCTCTTCCTCTTTCAGAGTCCAATGAGATCCAAATCAGATTCTCTATTACAAATCCCGTGTCCCTTTTAGCTGTTGGTACTGTTAGGTGTGCCAGCCTGGGAATAAGGTATTTAGCCAATGACACAAGAGGTGACCTACATACAGACTGAAAATGCATTTGAAACAAACTGGAGTTTCTCTCCTCCAAAAGGGTTGATTGTACAGTGTACCCTTTAGACTATTATGTAAGTGGTTTAGTGTTGCAGTGTCCACATGGGATGACATTTCCCTTTTAAGGTCCTGGTTTTTAAGCGCTCAACACTGCATCCTGTGAGATACCTTTAACAGCACCTGGAGAAGGTTTGGTCCAGAACCTGGGATTGTTTTTTTTTTTTTTTTTTTTTTGACAGTGGTGATTGGTCAGTGTTGCTTTGGCAGCTGTTTGTAGACTGTTCTGGTGCGTCAGCAGAGGAAAAAGTCTGTTTTCTTGAGTTCGTCCCAAACTAGCTTTTGCCTCAGAATACATCTGACATACCCTCAAAGAAGGACTGAAACACTAATCGAACAAGGAGTCAAGTGATGTCCAACTTGATGCTGTCCATCTCAAGTCTTAACCTCAACCTGAACTGTTCCAAACTGATTGGCCGATTCCTGCGCCAGTCAAGTCACAGTAAGTCAGAGATTAGTCAGCTCACTCTCAGCGCCCTCCTCCGTGCTCTTGTAGCAGCTGGATGGCAGTGCCTGTGTGTAGCGTCCCTGCGGAAGGCAGGGCCTTGTCCATTAGTTTCCAACCAGAGGGCTGAGGTCGCCATGGTGATTCTTTAACTTCTTCTTGAAAAGAGAGATGGTCGAAGGCCTGTAGAAGATTATCCAGGGTTCAGGAGTTGCGTTTTGGCTGCACGCTTCCGACCCACTGATGGAGGGAATACTGGGAGATCTGAAGGAAAGAGAGAAGGAGAGAAAGGACACGTTAACAAAAGGACAGAGAGACTAAAAGTTGTTTCGAGTCCAAATTCAAACGAAGCCTTTTTTTTTTTTTTTTTTTTACATGCACTTAGAACAAACTCACAGAGAATTTTAAAACTGTCTCATAAAACTAAACAAAACCCTACAATGAAACTCAAAAAAAAAAAAAAAAAAAAAAATCAACTCCCAACCGCCCAGGCCTGAGCCTTGACTGCAGAAGTCCACATGAACTCAAATTAGAGAGAGAGCGGAGAGAGAGAGAGAGAGAGAGAGAGAGAGCAGAGAGAGAGAGAGAGAGAGCGGAGAGAGAGAGAGAGAGAGTGAGAGAGAGAGAGAGAGCAGAGAGAGAGAGAGAGAGAGTGAGAGAGAGAGAGAGAGAGAGAGAGAGAGAGAGAAGTCTACTGCTTCACTGGCAGCAGCCTCTTCATGCCCCAGGGTTGTCCCACAGGTATAAATTAAATAACAGCACCCCCCCCACAAAAAAACCCAGACAAAACACCAAAACCACTGCTCTTCACCTCAGACCTCCTGCCCTACGTGTTTTACTTACTTGACAGTGATGTGTAGGAGAAATTTGGCTACCATGGCGATGACTGTGAGTGTAAGCAATCCAGCCAAAGCATAGATAGTCCACACTGAAAAACAACAGCCATTTATTTATTACCACACCATCAAAACCCTTTTTTTTTAAAAAACCACAAAGCCTGCAGTAAACCAACAGCTCCACACACACACACGCACACACACACACACACACACCTCGGTTTATATTAAGCAAATCACGCAGAATGAGAATGTTTAAGATGTAGATGGTACACCGTAGAGTGGAACTGAAATTCGAAGAGAGATTTGAAGAAAAAAAAAAAATAGAAACAATGAATATCATCGTAACATTGTAACAGATAAATATTTAAGATTTTTGCCACTGTTTCAACATCTGGAAAAGGCGTAAACAACATTTGACTATTTATTGCCTTGGGTAGTGACTCTGAACTGTTTTTAACTGGAAACCAGCTTGTGTGGTGGGCTGTTTAGATCAAAGCTTAAGACGAAGAAGATGACAGAAAACATTAGAAAAAGAATAAGAAGCATAGGAACCAGACAGAAACTTGACCTATAACTCGTGTCTATGACTGCAGACTTAAAGACAAGACTAAGACAAGGTCTGAGATGAAGAGACTGGGCCTAATGTGGGCCAGATGAGTCAACAGTATTGGGTCAATAGTATGAAAGTTTGGACACATACTAGTGCTGTGGCCAGCGGTCCGGCTCGACCCGAGCCACTGACCTGGCATGCCGTTGTCCGGTTTTCCCGGGCTGGACGTGATTACGTAAAGGATCTGGGACGACTTCCCGTTCTGACTGGTGTTGGACTTTTCGGTCGTGCTTCCCGACCGCGGCTCCGCGGTGCTGGTGTCCTCGTCGTCCTCCCTGTCCTCGTCTTTGCCTTCGTCCTCAACCGGCCGGTTGCTCTGGCCTCTCAGCGCTGCGACGGAAAGAACAACGTGGACATGTAATCTCAGATTACAGTGCGCGTGTGACCCTACGTACGTCTGCCCAGGCTGTGAGAGAATATTTTTAAATAAGAGACACTGAATGCAGTCGGTGAGAAGAAATCAAAACCAATCATTTTCATCTCTTCTGTTATTCAGTCATCGACTCCTGTGAAGAGCAAGCGCTTCTCTATTCGCCTTCCATCATCCATTGATCTTTAAAGAATAATTATGTTTAGTGACACCTGTATCATATGTCACATAAGCTTCCTCTAGTGGTTTGGTCCTGATTTAACACTCATAAAGTGAAAGGTCTGGTGTACAAAATTCAAAAGAAATATCTGGGTATGCGTTTGAAGTATTTTTGAAGCTTTTGAATGGCTTGGTCCAGTCTCATTACTCATGTATGACTGCTTTACCTCACACCCTTTTTCCCCACAACATTTACTACACACTGAAGCAGCACCAAACACACATCAGATAAATGCCTTACACGTTTTTGTTTGTTTGTTTGTTTGTTTGTTTTAAATCAAAACTGCCATTTGTCGTATTAGTTCAGGGAGCCAGATCACAAGAATCGGAGCACTGAAGAGAACCGAGACAGATGTTCATGTTTCATAATCTGTGTTAGAAAACCAAGTCTATTCAAAACCCTTCAGAAGTCTAAACAGGAGTGGATGTAATTCAGGGTCTGGTTAATGGGCTCTAATGCGAGAGCCAAGCTGCTAGAGCTGCTTAAAGGCAGTACCAACTTCAAGTCACTTTTCAGGTTGAAAGCAATGAGGCATTTAATGCAAAAAGAAAAAAAAAAATTAAAAACAGGAATGATTCATGAGTTCAGCATGGATGTATTTCCACACAACCTGAGCATGAAGGCCACAAATCTGCATCTTGCAAATGCCCATGGTTTCGGTAATGGAAATTTACCGATGAATACTGAGTGGCCACTGTCTCCAGTGAAATCACAGCCAAGCTATTCAGCCCAGCACAAAACACAAATCCATCTGTGAGATTTACGCCGTTCAGCCTCCGGGGCGTCTACCAATTGCAGGTTTTTTTGGGGGGAGAAAAAAAAAACCCCTCTCCAGACTTTCTCCTGACCTTTTAATTCAATAAAACAATTTCCAATTGACTGTGCTTTCAACACTTCGCCGCAGACCGCGGTAGGTTTTGCTTCAGAGATCCCAAAACAGGGGAAAAAAGCCAAGAGATTATGTCTCAACTGTCACATCAGACGTGCTGAGAAACTCAACCGACTCCGTCATAAGACCTCAGAGAAAACGTGATTTTTTTTTTTTCACTAGTTTTATTGTCTTAATCGCAAAGGGTCTTCTGCATATCCCCCTTACCTATAATTTAAATCGATAAAATTCTGCTTGATGTATTATTTCGGGCTGTGTGCAGGAAATGAACCAAAATCTAAAATGTCTACTGATGGATCAGGGAGAGAAATACGGAAGCTAAGAGAAGTCAAAAAGGACTAATAATACATTCCCTCTATAACAGACGATTATCCTTAATGTCATTCTGCTTCAGTAATTCCAACTGAGTTTGGGCGGAAGAGTCTACATTTGTGCTATTCAAAATCCCTGTAGGTAGTCTGGATGATAAAGAGAATGATTAAAACTTGCAGGAAGCAAGTAAAGAAATAAGGTTTCTATTAAAATTACAACAGTTTTTCACAATCCACAAAAAATACCACCTGAAAAAAAAAAACACACACACATTTTGAAGTTATTCAAATTGTCACAAAATTAAATTTTAATGCAACTTTAAAAACAAAAAACTGTTTTGAGGGAAAAAAATTAAAACATGGAAGAATTCCATGTATATGCAAAATGAAGTAAGATTATTAAATATTAATAAATGATTGTGCAGCCAATTTCTGAAGCGCAAAACAAGAACTTCCAGAGGCGTACGAAGGTGATGTTTAAATGTTTAATATCTGGGCCTCCTAGTCTAGCCAGAAAATGATTAAAAAAGTGTGAATATGATTCTTCTCCTCGTCCTACTCTCTCCTGTTCTTCCTCCCTCTTTCCCTAACTCCACCCAGTTCTCTCTCTCTTTCTCTCTCTCTCCCTGTCTCTCTCTCTCGCCACCAGGTAAGACACCTGAGTACATTTGGCCGTGACGAGAAAACAGGGTCACCATGTGAGGCCAGGGGGAGAGAGCTCACACCTCGCACCTGCTAATGCAAATAACCAGTAACCTGATCCAATGGAACATTTCTGATACAAAGTACTGTGGGCAGGTCTGTCATTAGGGAAGCTGTCAGTACAGGTCATGGATCTTTCTCTCTCTCTCTCTCTCTCTCTCTCTCTCTCTCTCTCTGTCTGTCTTTTTTTAAGGGTTTGTAAAGGTCATGTACAACAAGTTCTGATCGTTTTCTGTGGCAGGAAGATTCCACTGCTGTGAGTGAAGGCAACAAAATACGTAGCTGACAGTCAAGCCGGTTTCAAACTGCAATAAAACCCTTGTTTTGATAGAGAATCTGCTGTAACTCACATATAGTTACAACAGATTCACAGCATAGCGGATGTGGATGATGTTTAGATATAATGCTCACCTTGGTACAGGACGGCAAAGCCTTGGGCCTGATTGGTCCGGTCCGAGTAGAAGTACAGGATGACAAAGTCCACCGTGACGTTCACGATTTCGCGGGGCGGGTTGCGGCCGTCAAAACGCGCCACCACCCGGTTGGTGTAGCCGTCCAGCAGCTCCACCATGTCTGTCTGGTCCACAATGTCGAAGAAGGTGAAGTTGAAGAGAATGACGGAAGCTCCCGGAACCTGAATGGTCCAGTAGCACACCCGGCCCGGCCCGTACTTGTCCGGGAAGTCCGGGGAGTAAACGACAGCGGAGGGGGAGGTGTAATTTCCTCCACATGCCCCCACCCGTGCTGGAGAACGAGGAGAGAAAAAAACAGGCCCAAAGTCACCCACAGTCAAACGGCAGCTCAAAGAGAAGTGGATGATTCGAACTGGTGACAGGTATGGTTGGATTTAATTCCCTTTCACTTGAGGTGGTTTTAATCAATATTTTAATCGATATTCCATGGTCTGAATTGACATTTCATGGTTTGAATCAATATTTGACTCACAACCCAAAAAGTATTAAGGGTTCTGTATTATGTATTATTATTGTCACTGACAACCTGAAATTACCGATTTGCTGACTTAACCCCCAGTTTAGTATTTTAACCTTGCCGTAAAACAGTCCATAGACTAGCCCCTTTTCAACTGGATCAAATGGAAACCACTGAATTTAATGACGCATGTGATCCCCATTATCTGTGCTTTCACTTATCAATTTATGCAGCACAGTGTAATGACCGTATAACCACTACAGAGTGGTCAAATGCATGAAAATGCCCAGTTAGGCCAGTTACGACAATGTACTCCAATAATCTGTCATGCAGCTCTTGAGAAAGAGCATTTCAGATGACAGAACAGGTTGATAATCTGAATTAGGAAAGACGGATTTCGAGGTCAATGAGGAAGACTACGGTCCTGTCTCTTACTGTCAAATATGATGACTCGCCCGTCGCCGCCGCACGGCTGCGTGTGGTCACCGAAACACACGTGGTTGCACTCCGTGCTGGGGGCATCACCATGGTCATGGTAGTCGACGTCATTGCCACAGAAACACGCGTAGCCAGACTCCATTCCTGCCAGCTATGGGACAAGACAGACCAGATCCATCAGCAAGTCATTTCCGCCAGTTTGTAAGAGACTTCGGCAAAGCGACGTGGCTTTTCCTTTGTGCGTAAGCGAATGCGCTTGGAAAACAAATCAAAGCTTCAGCATTGAAAAGAAACACATTTGTTTTTTATCAGATGAATTAGAAAAAAAAAAGGCAAAAAAGCAATCATAAGTCTCTCTCTCTCTCTTTCTCTCTCTATCTCTATCTCTCCTTCTCTCTCTCACTCTCTCTTCGTGGAACAGTGTGTGCAGAGCATGCAAATGATTGACTAAGCCATTCCATTTGTGCCCCGTGATAGCTGAGTCAAGGACAAGCCAAGGCTCGTGTTGCTCTTGATATTCTGTCCAAACTCCGACAGGGCTGTTTAAGGCTGCTGTCTCACTCATCCGCTCTTTCTCTGGGCCCATTACTAGACCACATCACTCACTTCAAAGCCTAACGGGCCCGTGGTGGGGATGACACATACCGATCGGGAAGAGGGTGCCGTTTGAATCTAATCATCCAAAAAAAAAAAAAAAACCCCAAAAACCTAAAGGTCTTGTTTTATTCATTGTATGTGTTTGCTTTCTGTGCATTTCCCTCAGGCGTGTTCTTCAAACTGGGTCATGTTAATGGGAGCGCGGTTATCCGTGAGGACAGCGGTAAGCAGACATACGTGTGAAGTAGTTGAGTGACAGGTCTTGTTGTAATATTCTTCTAATACACTTCCCTGTCCTTTTCTGCTATTTTTTTTCTTTTTTTTTTAGCTCTGATGAGAGTGAAAAAGTCAATCTCGGGGAAGCCTGACGTGACTGTCACACACACAGAGTCTCTCTCATAATGCAGGGCCTACTCTGTGGACCGAGGTCTAGGAGGCAAAGGCGCACACAAAGGCTGCGTCTCGGCCGATTGGAACGGGGCCAAATATTCATACACCCCATGCCCTTGACCCAGGGTTGAGCGAAATCTGAGACTCTATTTCCGAGATTGCTGCAGTCTCCTCCTCGGCGTGGTGGCCTGTAAGATGCTGGTTTGCTGGTTTCTCACCTTGTATCTCTGTTTCCTGCAGAAACTGATGCAGCTCTGGATGGTCATTTTATTGGACGTCTCACTGGTCCCAGTAAGCGTGGGGGGGTCCCCACTATCTTTAAAACAGCCCAGGTTCCCAGGCACTGCGGGCGAAAAGAAAGGGAAAACAGCAGGAGGAAACGCTGCATTAAATTTCTTGACATTACATGTAACATTAACTTTGAGTCAACGATTGACCTTAACTTTAGTTGTGAGGTGAGTATGAAAGAGAGAGAAAATAATTGCTATTAATGAGATTCGGTTGATAGGGAGAACACACTACTGTTAATGAAATTGCCTTGTAAACAGCCATGCCTTTAAATGCTTCTTTAAACTGTGTCAGGGAGTTTGTTGTCTGTAATTAACGATTTCTCTGATGTTTTCATGTCTATTTTGTTGTAAACGAGATGTGTTATCAAAGCACAGACAAACGTTGTGAAATTTTGAGGGTGTCGCTGTGGGCCGATGTCACGCCTGTGGAATGTTCTGGACAGAGTTTGGATTGGGGCTAATTGTCACCAGACAAAAGGGGAAGTTTTGGTGGGCTTGGGGAAAGGAAGGGAGAAAAGAGGGAGGGGTATGTCTGAGCGGGGGAGAGAGAGACACACTGAGAGTTGGAATTTGGAAAATGTGCATTGTCTGGGGTCTGGGTGAGTTCCCCTTCATTAAGCAGATATAGATGGAGCTCACCCGATGGAGAGTGTGTGTGTGTGTGTGTGTGTGTGTTTGGCATAATGTCTCATAAACAAATTTTGTCAAGAATTTTTCTGTAAGCCTTTCGTGTAGGTCTTTTTCGTGTCTGTATTTTTCAGCTTTTGAACAAGTAATATAGTTGTCTGTGTGTGTTTGTGACCTCCCTCACTGTTCGTGAGGGAGGTCATTTAAACTGGCAAATATGCAGAGTGTGAGTGTGTGTGTGTGTGTGTTTGCATGCATGTACATGCATATGTGTATCTGCAAACCTCGACTGTCATTCCTTCACACCTGGGCTAAAAGCTCAGCTTAGCCAGTGTTTAATCTTAAAACTTAAAATGTCCAACAGGGCTACTACAAGGGTAGAGCTTTAATAATGCACCACATAGCTTGGGTTACTGCTTAGGGCATTTCTTCAGACAATAGTGAATGTGCTCTCTCTCTCTCTCTCTCTCTTTCTCTTTCTCCCTCTGTCACATGGCTGTCACTCAAACACTAACACAAGACCCCTGAGGAGGGGATGAGGGACATTTTATGATTAGTGCTCGTAATTATGTGGTCGCCTGGGTGGTAGAAAGAGTCAAGGGGCCTCGTCTAATAGGCCTTGGTTCTTCTTAATTTTTTTTTTTTTTTTTTTGTCGTTTAACTTCTTAATAGCTAACGGGAGTTTACTGTTGTTTCCTCAGACATAGTCACTTGGGGTCTCAGGCCTGTGCTGTGCAAAAGCGTCTTTGTGAAGGAAAAAAAAAAAAAAGAAAAGAAAAGAAAAAAGAAAGAAAGAAAAAAACATTTTTTTTCTTGTGCAAAAAAAAGCACTGAGCTTGCAAATAAAAGTGAGCTAGAGTGAACACCCATGCATTTTGTAGAATTGGAGAAGGAAGGTTTCAGAATTTAAAAAGGGGGGGGGGGGGTAGGGGGTTGTATTAAGCGTGTTGTGGGTGGATTAAGTCTAAACGAATTCTGACCTGTGTGCGTGAAACACTTCGGTCTATCACACATCATTAAACGTGCATTTCAAAGCGATGGACCACTTCTCGCCAGTCAGACTGTTGCTGCTCCTATAACAGCCTGCATGTCGGCACTTGCAACTGCTATTTACCGTGAACGGGACACAAACCTCCCTCCATGTTGCGTCTGAGGATTCGCTCAAAGGATGACTCAGACCACACCCGTGACTTCTCTCTGTCTCGCTCTCCTCACCTCTTTGCCAGTATAAACTAACAACAGTGTAAACTGGCGCACACAATAGCTTCTTTATGTGGCAGAGCAATGTTGTTATGCTAGATAATTCTCTAAAGGTGGCCTATTCCATTTTAAAATCCCTGACACAGTTCACTGTGTGGCAGGTAACTGAGGGGTCAAACTGAGGTGACATCATAAATTTGTATTTTACTTCTCGGTTGCCTGAAAATGATTTTGATTTTGTCAAATTGACATTCATCATATTTCTAAAAATGTATCAAAATTTATTTAACTTAGTAATACTGTCTGGTCTGGTCCATTTCTAGATCCACTTTTGGGTCTTATTAGAACTGGGTAGGTAGGCCATGGTTCTGTTCCAGTCATTTTCTGTCCGGTTGTTTATGTTCAATCTGGGTTTTGTTTTGTTTGTTTAAGAGTCACTGGATATTGATGAACTCACTGGGAATATGTCTGTTGGGTGTCTTGAAGTTTCGGATGTTTATTTTTATGACGATTTACTTCGAAAAGTCGTGCTAATTAACGAACACATTTGGCACAGATGCTAGTTACCAGCTGACTAGCATGCACGATGACAGTTAGCCAACTATAGGCCTATACTGACTATAACGTATGCGTACTTAGCTCTGGCTAATCACCAGTCCCTTTCAGCTGCACTTTATAGTCTTTAACAACGCTTTGATATGTTTGTCTTTGGTGAAACCCATGGCTTGTACGCTCTAATTCATGGTGGTTTTAATGATAGGGTGTTGGTATTTAAGCAGCTGAGCAGAAATAAACTCGTCATATTTACGTAGATACTAATCGCCGCAGACGCAAAATGGTTTTGAGCTGAGATGAAGTGAAAGAGGGGTGAGGCTGACCCGCAGGAACATCTGAAAACGGCCGATCAGGTGATGTTTTTGGAAAGCGTCTCAGCCCACAATGCTGTTCTCATTTCTTCATGGCGAAATCATTTACTAGACAGACAAAGAGCGCTTTCAATTTGACGTTTCCTTAAGACTAGCCTGCTTTGGCTGCTTCCCTACGCTGAACCAACATACTCCATGACTCCAAGTTCAGTACGATCCTCTTTGCTAAAGCAACACTCAGGGATATGGTATTAAATAGCCAGGGTGATGTCAGACAAGTGACGCTCAGACAGACGACTGAATGAGGTTCATAAACTGTGTCCTGGAGTCTCTTTCAAACAAAATGAATTCACCGGTCAACGGACATCTGATGTTTGCAAAAACCCACAAGTTAAAACCACAGCGCTATCTTGATCCTCATAAATCTTAAACGATATCCCGTTTATATCGACGTCAAACAGAAGTTTCGGCCAACGCACCTGAAGGCCGTGAATCATTCATCTTGCTGCTCCGGAATTTACTGGCAAAGATTTAAATTGGCGAGTAATAGCGATAGGGACGTTTTTTGGACCTTGATTACACGGTTACTCCTTATAAACGTTTTTGAACACGGTCGTGTTTCTCTCCGCAGAAATAAGACAAACGCACCCCAACACCTGGTAGGGAGCAGCAGAGTTTCTCCCGGCCACACAAAAACCACATCAATGGCTTTGGTGGCACACGTTTTAAACACAGGTCGAATATGACTTCAGGGCTAAACTACATGAAAGACCCAAACCTTCTTTTTCTTCGTTTTTTTGACAGAAATACTGCAAGCCACTGACAATTTATCTGTCTTTAGTCAGTGCACACCTATGATTTGGTTTTTTTTTTTCATTTCATTTCGTTTTTCTTTTCTTTCTTTTCTTTTTTTTTTTTTTTACTGGTAGTGGGGCAACTTTTTGTTTACTATCTAGTTTGTGAAAAAGTACTGATCAAAGCATTGTTTGTTAAATACATCTGCTTCACAGACTTCACAAGTGCAAATATCTTTTCTGTGTGCGCCTTTTTTTTTTTTTTTGGTAACAAGTGTCGTAGATTTTATTTACTGAAAATGTGTTTATCAGGAACACTGCAAGCTGCATTGTTTGTTAAACACATCTGCTACACAGCTGCACGGATAGAAAATATGTTTGGAAAAAAAAAAGAAGAAAAAAATGGTGCGACACACTTGGCAAAGAGAGGCAGTAAGAGAAGGTGTATAAATGTACCGACACAGACAGGCAAAGGCCTACAGGCACCCTGCTGAATTCAAACACAACCCACACTGCAAGGAGATGAGCTTTTTAACATGCCAAACCAACGACGCCCTGCAGAGAAGTACAGCTGCCTTCCCAGAATGCCGTCTTTCGCACTCTCAGGTGTAAAGTGAAAAGTTTGTCAGCGTCTAAGTGGCGAGAGAGGACAGGAACTCTACATGAGCACTAGTCACTGTATCATTCACGAATCCTACAAAACAGCAGAGTGAAGAGAAAGAGAAAGAGGGAGAGTCTGGAAGACCTGTAGTCAGAGAGAGAGAAAGAGAAAGTGAGAGACAGAGGTAAAGTGGGAGAGAGAGATATAGATAGTGAGGGAGGGAGGAAGGGAGAGAGAAACACACAGACTGAGATAACAAACAAAACAACATCAAACGTCTCAGATCTTGGCAAGTGCAGTTGGCAGTAATAGCTGAGGAGCATGTCTGGAAGGGCCTCTCTCTCTCTCTCTCTCTCTCTCTCTCTCTCTCTGTGTCTCTGTCTATTTCTCTCTCGTTTCCTCTCTCACTCACTCACTCACTGACTCACTCACTCACTAGCTGTGTGTTATTAAAAAAAGGTAATTACAGACATAAATTCTGATGACATCTGGAGGGAATTTTGTGGAGGGACTGCGGGTGTTTCTCTTTCTCCAAAATACATTTGAGCTTAACCGGCTGCTCCTCTGCATACCACACCCAACGTGCAATGCCAGGGACATTTTTAGTTGAGCGCTGAGAGCAAAATGGGTATGGAAGAGGGTGGAGAAGTACTAGAAGAAGGAGGGGGGGGGGGCGGATGAGGAGGAGGCAGCGGCAAGGTCTTGTCGTGATTAATAAGACATTCTGTCTTCCGGAAAGTTCCAAACAATAGGTGTCCCTTGCAGGCAAATTGCAGGCCACTGATAACAAACTGAAGACTCATTCATGCAAGGGGGCCGAAAAAAATATCCACGCAGAATACCAATAGCTAAACTGTCAAAAGGCATGCTTCAAACGAACAAAAACAGAAAAGAAACTTGTCATTGTGGGTCATTCTCCTAATGCCACAAGAATTTACTGTAGGAGTTTAGATGCAGGAAAGGCTAGTTATCATGCTACAGCACATAATGTCCAGTCCTTGTTGTTAAACAACATCAAACATGCTAAAATTACGCGTGGGATTCTTATAAACAGACAAACGTTTCATACAGTAGGGTTTTTTTTTTTGTTGTTTTTTTTTTTTTACTGACGTTCAATCACATTCCTTGGCTGGGAAAAAAAAGTCATTAACACTTCTGTGCTAGATTCTAGAACTCTGAGGTCACAATAGAGAACAGAAAGAATAAGCAGAGAGAGAGAGAGAGAGAGAGAAAAAAGGCTTTTAAAAGCACATTCCCCTTTGTCATAAACAGTTCCACACACAGGTAATTCAAACCATCTAGAGCCAGAACGACTGGTATTTTTCAGTTGGAAAAGCTCCCAGCTCACCATTAGCAGAGACACGGAGGTGTCAACGTCTTGATAACTCGGCTGTTACGCCTTCAGAAAAAGGGCCTAGAAGGTTTTAGTGGAGTACAGAGGTTGTAAACAGCAAAGATAATCCCCCGTTCAAGTCAAACAGTGCCTACAGATTACTGCACTTAACCAGTCAGCGCAATTATTGTCTGAAGTGTTAAAATGTTGGTTAGTCATTTATCCTTCCATCAATCCATCTATCCATCTATCCATCCATCCTTCATTTCATTCATTCACTCACTCACTTGCTCACTCTCAAATTCTTTCTTTTCCTTTATTCTCCCTAGGACAGCTGTGTCTTTCTGTTTATGAGAAACACTAATTTGTTCTTGCTCTGCACAATTTGAGAAAACTCTATGAAGATTATTAACAGTCTGTCATTTGTCCGGAGGGACTTTGGATTTTGCATTTTGTTTATGTGAGTGAGAAATTATGGCCTCTCAGTTTGAATGTGTAGTCCTTGATCCTTTCGCTGGGTATTTGTTGATTAAAATTTACGACGTACCATGAACATTGAAAACAACCAACAGAAAATGAAGTCCAAAGTGTGTGATGTACATTTGCGTGTGAAGATGTTTGTGTGTGTATATGCGTGTGCGTGCGTGTGTGTGTGTGTGTGTCGTGCGGGAGGATGGGAGAGAAAACCGTGTTCCAGATGATTATGAAAGAGAGAAGTCGAGCTCTTTGTTTAAGGACTTCACAAGATTTTCTCTGTAACTGAGGCCTGTCAGCAGCGTTGCTGGATGTGGCTGTGTTGCAACATGATTGAGTTTGTGAAGATCAATGTCTCTTGCCTGGAGCAGTGCAGAGAAGGGCTAACCACTTAATTAAAGGAATGGGGGGGGGGGGGGGGGGGGGGAGAATTCCGCCTCGGTGCAGTAATTAGAAGGTTTACAGAAACTGTGCAAGGCGGCAACAGACAAGAGAGAGAAGGAAAAATGGCTATGGTCCTTAGCAATGTATGGATGCTTCTGTCCTCACTGGTTCCTGTGGGCTTGGGGTTTTGAGGGCAGGGGAGTAGGTGCTCCACTCCCAACCCCCATCCCAAATAAAGAAGAAAGCACCATTGACTCCTCTATCTGATGAACAGTCGTTGGGATCCTCTCACAGTGAGCAAGTACACGTTTTCACTGAGAGGGACGGCTGCCACATATAAACATTTTGTTTGTTTGTTTGGTTTTTTTTGTTTGTTTTTTTGTAGCATGTGTTGTTACTGAAGTGAGTTGAGTGTAATCTTTATCACTTGGATTTTGAGATAAGTCTTGAAGTTCTACAGTCAAAGCATCTTTGTTTCGTTTCATTTCTGTAGACATCCTGGCTGGTGTTGTACTCCAGCTACAACTGCTGGGTTGATAAGTTGCATTGATTTGTTTTTTTTGTTGTTTTTTTTACATTGTAATGTCAGTATTGCGCACTTAGTTTGAAGGAAAAAAAAAGTCCGGTGTTCAGAGTCGATTGTGTCAGCTACAGAAGGTGAGCAATTTCACGGTCTCTGATTCGCAAAAGGAGAAAAATATTACCCGGTCTTAATCCGATATCCGTGTATTCTCATAGGAACCCTCACACTGTTGTTGGATCTTTGGAGTGCTGCTCCTGCTCTTGCTAATACCCTTACATGAGGGAAATTACGCTGCAGCACAGCTGATGTCATGAAGGGAGTTCTAGATTACATGGAAGCCGACGGAATGCTCTTTTCCATTAAAATCAACCCAAACATTGGCTCCCTGTGCTGCGGTTCCTTCCTTCAGGGATACGGAGCCTTTTCCTGCACGGTGTATGCACCCCGACTAACAGTCGCTCACTTCTTTGGATAAAAATGAGTGAATATACGTACAGCAATGGGACCAAACAGTGGGCTTATGCAACCTGTCCCTTCCCATCTTCAACACCAACCAAAAAAAAAAAAAAAAGAACACAGAGTACAGGAGTGGGGTGATGGAGGGGGGAAGAGAAGACACAAGCCTTTTTGGTTTGTCTTGTCTGAGTGAAGCAGCGTGTTTTGCTATGCTTTCTTGCTTAATGGGCTTATTCAAACCAACAGAGCTTGGAGAATAAAACCTTTTTTTTTTCTTTTTTTTTAAATTTTGATAACGGGGCAAAATCGCCCGGATGTCCGACAGCCCCATAACAAATGGCATTAGGAAACCTTCCACACTGGCAAAGCATCCTCTCTCAGGGCATGTTTTATCAAACGCGTCCTGTGTTTAGGTTGTGGAAGCTTGAGCAAGCCCACACAGCCTGTGGAGCATATCTCTGTATCAAGGAGTTCTGTGAACGAGGCCAGTACCTCCCTCTAAACTTAACAGAGACAGAAGAGAGAGAGAGAGAGAGAGACGGAGAGAGAGAGACAGATCTCTATCACAAAGATCAGTTGTCCATTTCTCCTGACATGCTAGGATTTCACCCTAACCCTTAACAAAGAAAAGAGAGATGGAGAGAGAAAGAGTGAGAGAGAGAGAGAGAGAGAGAGTCAGGAATTTGACTGGTATCTGTCTTTCGTTAAGCAACTTAACTCAAAGGCCTCTTTTCATGCCCGTTTGTACCTGTGTGCTGGAATTTTCTCTCCTGCAGGGGGGGGCAGGGCACTGGGGTCCCTAAATGCTGACAGAGAACCAGCTCACATGTTGCAAAGAGATGTGGGGGGAGGGGGGGGGGTGCAGTCGGGGGCCAGGGGCCAAAAACAGACAGGTGTGTATGAGCGTGTGTGTGTGTGTGGCCGATTTAAGCTGACGAGCTTCAGACACACACACACACACACACACACACACACACACAGCAGCCCGAGAGCCTTGAATGTAACCTCTTTTGTCTCATTAAAGTAAGAAGCAGACAAAGCTAAACAGCAACAACTACAACAACAAAGAGAAACCCTGACCAAACCAGCCAGATCTGCACGTTTATCTCTACGGCAACACGCAACGAGTATGGAACAAATGTTGCTAACATCAACACAACGTAACACTAGCAGCCCATGTAAGGACTCCAGATTCCAGCGTAAATCTGCTTTAAGTATGGTAAACATTCAGTCAAAAGACAGCCTTGTCTAATAGTTTGAAAGACTAGGGAGAATTCCTGTCAGAGTGTTGATTTAGGGCATTCGGTTAACTGTGAAATGCCCTCCGGGGGTTGCTGATAACGACAACAAAGACACCGGCAATTAAAACCACGAGCGCTAATGTTGTCGTTTACAGTAATATTTCTCTATGCAAATCCCTGTTTTTTTTCCCCCCCTTCGGGACAGCTGCTGAAAACGTTGTGGCAGAGAGCGAAGAACGTCTGGACTGTAGAGGGATCTGTCTTCCGGGGTTTTTCTTTGTAGAGGTAAGTGTTAAAAAAAAAAAGAAAAAAGGGCTCAGTCGTCGTAAACAGCGCCTGCTTTGAAGGTAGAAGAGCACTCGTCACTCCGCATTCCCAAATCACTACTCTGTTTTTGCAACAGCGACCGTCCTGTTCCTTTTCCGCTGACTCCTTTTAGCTTTGGCGGTGGTTGTTCTGTCAGACGTGTCGTAACTTTTTAACAAAAAAAAAAACACTTCAAATGAAATCTGCTCAAAGCATATGCGTGAGAATTTTATTTATGAGAGCGTTTACTGACCCGAGCCTCTTACGTAATGACTCGTTTTCATTTGTGACCAGAAATAAGAGGCTTTTGTTTTTTAAACAAGCATTTCGTATTTTAATGAATGGATCTGGATTGTTGATGCGCCTCATTCAAATCATCAGCTAACCATCCAGGCCTTGATTAGAAGACTCAGGCGTGTTAGGTGAGTAGGAAGACACCTAAAACACACAGAGCTGTGAGACTCCAGGACTGGTAAACGCTGCTTTGTTTCCGTTTTCATTCTCGGTCTTCCTCCTCGTGAGTGTGACGAATGAGAGTGGTGGTAGTGTAGTTATTTATGTCCCCCTGTTCACCTACTCTTTACCAGTTGGAGTGACTCAGCAGAGTTCCAGTGAGGCGAGGAAATTCAAAAGCGGTCACTAAATTCTTCAGAATCCCTCATGTATGCTAAACCCATGGACCTTTATGTATGTCTGTGTGTGTCTGTGTGGGTGTGGGTTTGTGTGTGTGTGTGTGTGTGTGTGTGGTTGGTGTCTGAGGAGGTTTCGAGAGTGTTCTAGAACTCTCACACAGTTCTCTTTCACTCTGACCTTTTCTCTGTGACCAGAGAAGCGGGCTGAATGGAAGGAGTTAGTAATAATCTGTAATTTGATTCTACTGGTCTTCAAAAGCCTTCGCTGACCTTACTTCACTCATCTCAGTAGATCAATCTGGGTGTGTCCAGCACAAAAAAAAAAAAAAAACCCACGTAATGACCTAAGATGATGGACTGACATATCCTGGAGGAAACTTTAGAAAGGTCATGACGGATCTTAGAGAAAAACACAGCAAAGTGGTGTTGTTTTGGGGGTTTTTTTTCCTCTCAGGCTTGGTGGGAAGCTAACACCTTTTACAGATAACAATACATTAGTAAAGATATGGCTTCTCCCACACAGCGCTGATCTTAAAAATGAATCAAACAGCAAAAAGCAGCTTAGGGGGTGTGAGGAAAAAAGAAAAGAAAAGAAAAGAAAAGAAAAGAAAAGAAAAGAAAAGAAAAGAAAAGAAACACGTGTCAGTTGTTGTGTTACAATGGACGGGAGTGGTTATATATATTTTTTTTCTTTGGACTGACGAAGAAGCCTACGGGTAAATGATCCAACAGATAAGCATGTTTTCATCACTGGCTTTATCTGAATGGCCCTCAGCACTTTTCTGCTATTCAAGCCCTTACCCATAATGCCTTAGCCCGAAAAAACCCCAAAAAAAGGAGCGTGCGTTTAGCGCCGCATTCGATATGGGCGATGCCGAAAGCTGCCAGAACTGGGACGCACGACACCAGTATGGATTACCAGCAGCACGTACTCCAGGATTGCTCTGTGTGTGTGTGTATGTGTGTGTGTGTGTGTGTGTGTGTGTGTGTATGTGTATGTGTGTGTGTGTGTTGGGAGGGGGTGGGGTCCACTCAGATACTCTTAAGGTAACTAAGGCACTGGGAGATGATACTTTAATTTGGTCCAGTGACTGGTTTCAAAGCTAAGTGGTTCCAGAGAGCTCTTTATGCCATCACTGCTGCCTCCTCCATCCTGTTCTCCCAGTAAACAGCTTGCACATGGTGGGCGAAGCCTCAACAAAGGACGGCCTAAATTCGTACTGTCCAATGAGGGACGAGCTGGTGCTATTCTGCTTGGGCCCTGCCTCTAGATGCTTCTTTCTACACCAGACATAAACATGGAGAAGGACGTCTAGACGCAGTTGCGTTTGAAAAGCCTGCTTGTGTTTGTGAAGTAGGTCAGGTTTAACTGTAAGCACAGCAGGAGAGCTGGAGTGACACCCCCCCCCCCCACACACACACCCCCACACACCCAATCAGCTGGACGCTCGTTAACGGTACCAATTATGCATCAAGCTTTTTGTCATGGACATGACATGAAAGAGCTTTGGGAAACTGAAATAACACCCAAACTGGTTCCAACGTACACTTTAAAACCAGTGCTCTGAACAAACTGAACAAAAATATTTTGATATGACCAACGCATACACAGTATATATATGGAGGGGGGGAGCAAAAGACAGGTTGTGCCAGTCAGTGGGTGCCGCTGTGTCAACGCATGCTCTTAGTCACTGACTAGAAACAGTGGTTCCTTCTGAAGGTGATGTTTATGATTAGACGAGGATCCTGATCGGATTACAGAGAAACATCTTTTCATGCCAAGTCAGTAGAAAAACACACAGAGAAGAGTGACGGGTAAATGAGTTTACACAGACAATGCGCACGCACACACACACACACACACACACACACCCACACACATATGCACGCAAAGACAGTGACAGACAGCCCAGAAGTAACCCAACATGCCAGAACTAAAACAAGACAACTGATGGGCCAATTAGAAACGCTTTCCCCCATGCTAATAGCTCTATAAAAACATGGCACAGGTCTATAAAAGTTTTATCATTTGGAAAAGTACGCGCGTGTATCTGTGCACTGTTCGGAGCTGGGGTTGTCATCTGTGGAGCGTAGGAGGAGGAGAGGGAGGAGGCGGAAACGCTTACTTTGACAGGTGGGAATGTCACAGTACTTCCAGTAGACTCCATCATCATGATCCTGGATGTAACACCAAGGTTGGACATCGCCATCTGGGTTTCTGTGAACAGGGAAGAGAAGAGACAGTGAGAGAGAGAGAGAGAGAGAGAGGGATAAAGAGAGAGAAAGAGAGAGAGAGAGAGAGAGAGGGAGAACAAAACACCATAAAAATCAGGAAAAGGTTCTTGAAAAACGAGATGAATAGATTCCTCTTCAGCTGTCACTCAAAACGCCTGAACCCCTGGGAGCAAACCCATTACTCTTTCTTTCCCGTTTTTTTCTCCTCTCTACGTGCATCTCAGTGACCCAACCAGGCGCGTCCAGGCCCAGACCTGACCCACTGTGCAGGAGGTGATGGAAAGAGAGGCCTTTGTTCGTGCTTCAGACTACGACCCCGGGGGCAACAGCCTCTTTTGTCTGAGAGAGACGTCCCTCTGAGCCCACCTGCTGCTCTTTAACCCTTGATGTCTGATCACTTTCAAAAAAAAAAAATCTACTGAGGGGTCTGGTTTTTTTTGGTTTTTTTGGACAACTGCAGAGAAGATGTCAGGTGATGACAGACGAAGCTCATCCAAACTGCTGTTGGACGCGAGGGCATTTACCTCTGCCACACAAAGGCAGTGGCTCTTTTCCTGATTCTGCGGAGAGAAGAGCCCCCGCCACGGAAAGACACAAGCTACAATCACGGGAGAATGTTATTCTCTGCCCCTTTGACGTCTGATAAAAGGAGCCGGTGGAAAAAAAAAGCCCTCCTCGGGCAAGCGGTATCTGATTTCACCTATTGTTGAGAGAAATCTGGAAGGCGTTTTTCATTTTTATTCTTCTCCTAATGAACACACTTTCCTCTGTCTTCTTCCTCTCCTTTAAAAAAAAAAAACAGTGCCTGATACTCTTTTTTTTTGGTGTGTGATTGACCTTTTTGTGTAGGGGAGAAACCGAACCTCAGGATGGATTTGAGATAAGTAATTTTGCCTTTCTTACATAAAATCTGAGTTTACCCCCAAAGGCCTCTGATAAGGAGCAGACGTCATGAACTTGAGTGACACTGGAACCCTCGCGTGTTGTTCACGTAAGGCGTCGTAAAGTCTTTTGATTGGATGGCCAGTATGCGCAATTTGCATATGTTCTAAATAATTTATCTGAAGGACACCTTCCCAAGAGCCACTGGGTACTCTGGCGCAGTATCAGATCAGAGTCCCCTAAAATCATTCAAACAGCACACGCGGCTTCTCTCAGGGGTTTGAGGGGTTTTTTCGTCTGAACCGAGGAGACAAGAACGGTTGAACGTGTGCATACGTGGGAGGCCAGAGGAGGTGGAGAGGAGATCACCTCAAAAACCCCCTGCTAACCTTAACTCGCCTCCCTGCTAATCACTCCCCTCCCCTCTGGGCAGGTGAAATGAATTACAACCACAGTGAACCTAACCTCTCACTGCCTCCTATCCTAACCTCCTAAACTGCTCTGTCGCTTTGATCAAGAAAATGGTCCTTTTTTTTTTTTTGGTTATTTGACCTGCAGACATGCTTGCTAGCCATGAGTGAGGGGTTTCAACTCCTTTCATGTGTTACCGTAACCACGGAGATGTCATTATTGGTCCTCGTGACAGGAATGGCAGGTCTCAGATGAAACCAGGCGGGGGGAGGTGGGGGCTGGTGGCGGATTGGTTGGTTGGTTGGTTGGTTGGGGGAACGTTATTATCCTTTGCCTTTAGGTGTGGTGTGTGGAACAGGGAGAGAAATGGTTTTTAAAAAGCCCTGGTTGGATTTAGATGAAGTGGGCTCCAACTAAAGAGCTGAATGAAAAAAAAAAAAAAAAAAAAAAAAAAAAGAAATCAATCATTTTAATCCTGTTAGAAAAGACAGGGTGGTGACACGGTGGTGGGTGTGTGAGGGTTATGTGTAGTGCATGTGCGGTTTGGGTGTACTTGTGTGTGTGTGTGTGTGTGTCTGTGTGAGAGTGTGTGTGTGCATGTGCGGTTTGTGTGTACTTGTGTGTGTGTGTGTCTGTGTGAGAGTGTGCGTGTCTGTGCGAGAGTGTGTGTGTGTACTGAAAAGCCTTTCTCTGGCAGACACAGGAGAGAGACAGTGCCTTTGTGTGCATGTGTGTGTGTGTGGGGGGGGGGGGCGAGAGAGAGAGAGTGTGTACTGAAAATCTGCACATAGCCAAATAGTTTACTGTAGCAGACACAGGACAGCGATAGCGCTGGTGTAGGCGTTTTTCTGTCTGTGTGTGTCTGTGTGTGTCTGTGTGTGTGAAATCAGGCTACGGAATAGAACAGAACAGGCCAAAATTCTTATACACGGTCTGTCAATGGATGATGATAAAACTTACAGCATTACAGACCAGCCAATCACATCGATTATTGCCTCTCCTTTTTTTTTTTTTTTGACGCTGGATTTGTGGGTTACAGCATTTTAAACACCAGCTCTGTACAAAGCTTTCCGTCTTGTTGCCCTAACCACCGACTCATCTGTTTTAAGCCGCCAGGCGCGGCTGAAACGGAGAGAAAAACCAGCTGTTCACAGCTGGCCTTGTTTCAAACACTTCTCTTTAATAAACGCCTTTCCAAGCCCCCTCATCATAAAATTTATGATAAACTTTACAATATCTGGCACGAGCATATTCATCAAAAAAAAAAAAAAAGAAAAGAAGAAAAGGACGAGATTCCTTCAGATCAAAAAAACGTGTTAATAAAGGGCAGAAAACAACATGGTTTTTTCTTCTTTTTTTTTTTTCTTTCTCCTCTCTGTTCTTAAACCAGACCAGCGCCTGCCTTGCACACTTAAGCTTGCAAGTGCTTATTTGGTATCCACGGAAACGCCAAGTCAAATATCTCTTCAAATATGTTAAACAAACCAACTGAAGTTTGGGTGATTCTTTGGAATATATCCGCCGTTCCTGGCTTTACAGGACGGGACGGGATAAACACATGAAGAGCGCACCGGGTCTGTGTTTTTGGGGTTTTTTTCCCCTCTGACAGGATGTTTGGAAAATGAACTCGACGCTTTTGTCATTTTCATCGTCCGGAGAAGTGTGGAACCTACAGGAGTTAAATCAGCGTCGCTTTCGATTTCACACCAAAAGAACGATCGAGACCCATCTGATCAAAACACAGCCAAAAACCTGTCGGGAGGCTGCACAGTTGACCCTGTTCATCAAACACACAGATCACCTGAGACAAAGGGCATCCTCAAGCGACGGTAAATCAATACATGTTTATTCTGATGGGGAATATCAGAGAATAGGTCAACACACACAGACAGTTGTTACAGTACATCTGTTTAAACAGGTAAATGAAATAAGGAGTAGAGCGGTGCTTGCTGGATCCATTCAGAGGTGTAGTGGTGTGGATATTGGAATGGGAAGCTGTGAAGGGCCTGGGTTAAACACTAGACGGCTGTGTTCTGTGTGTTCTGTGGAAAGGGCCTCGGTTTAGATATACACTGACAGCGGCTCAGGGAGTCTGGGCAGGAGCTCCAGTGCTCTCGACCCCTCCCTGTGGCTCTCCTGTCACTCTCCCAGAATAATGCAACATTCCCCCCTGCCCAGTTTCTCACTGTCTCTTACGATTGGTCTTTTATAGCCCGCAATAAATGTGAAATGCGAGGATTAGTAGACCTTTTTCTCCTCTCTCTCTCTCTCTCTCTCTCTCTTTGTCTAACTTACTCTCACCTCTCTCTCTTTCTCTCTCTCTCTCTCTTTGTCTAACTTACTCTCTCTCCTCTCTCTCTCCCTTTCTCTCTCTCTCTCTCTCTTTGTCTAACTTACTCTCACCTCTCTCTCTTTCTCTCTCTCTCTCTCTTTGTCTAACTTACTCTCTCTCCTCTCTCTCTCCCTTTCTCTCTCTCTCTCTCTCTCTCTCTCTCTCTCTCTCCCTTTCTCTCTCTCTCTCTCTCTCTCTCTCTCTCTCTCTCCCTTGTCTCAGTGTGCCAGTAATTTTTCCTTTCAAGTCAAGAATCCCACCAGTAAAAGCCGACGAAAGGAACCATTGAATCACTTAATGGCATTGTTTCCCTGTCTCATTCCACCTGATCCCTCTCTATCCCATATCGCCGTGATAAAGGCATGTGTAATAAATGTGTAATAAAGCATACAATAAAGCTGTAATAAAACATGAGAGGAGAGAAAATGAAGCGTGTCCAGCTGTGCCTCTGAGAGACCTCTATGCAAGGCAATATAACAAACCCACACAGCAGATCAGACGGACGGATGGATGGATGGATGAATGGATGGATGAATGGATGGACGGATGGATGGATGGATGGATGGATGGATGGATGGATGAATGGATGGACGGACGGACGGATGGATGGATGGATGGATGGATGGATGAATGGATGGATGGATGGATGGATGGATGGACGGATGAGTGGATGGATGAGTGGATGGATGAGTGGATGGATGGACTGGCTCTTTTTTTTTCGATAGCTTGTTTTCTTTTCACACATGCTCTGTTGTCCTGCCCCATCATCATCAACACATAGAGATCATCTGTGTTTTTAGACTCTCTTTTGCTCTCTCTCTCTCTCTCTCTCTCTCTCATTCCTTTGCTCTCTCTCTCTCTCTCTCTATCAGTCCTTTGCTCTCTCTCTCGCTCTCTCTTTCTCTCTTTCTCTCTTGCCTGCTCACACTCTTTCTCAATCTGTCTCCATCTCCCCCTCTCTCTCTCATTCTAATGTAGGTCGCCCGTTAACCTGTTCATCTAGAGGAGGGATTTAGAAAATGGTGAAGTTAATATCTGACCATCCAGAACATTCACACCTTTTAAATGAATGTATCTCTACAGTATGTGCTGGACGGTTCAGAGTCCCACGTCGTTTGGTGATGGGACAGTATCCTTCACGACCGGGACATTTAGACTCCTCTCTGTGCCGGGGCTATGAGAGCAGTGCTGGGGGGTTAAGCTAACAAAGCATTAGATCAATATTAGTGTTGGGTTTAGACCTCAACCACTGCCTCCCTTAATCTTACTGTCTGCCATACAAATCCCGCCTTCACGTCTAATATCATACAGTCTACCAGACACACACACACACACACACATTCACACATATTTGTCGCTCATTTAGTGTTTTTTTTTTTTTAGCTTTTTATGATATTCTTTATACAACAATACTTTTATTTCATATTTTAGAACAATGTTTCTAAACCCCCCGCCAACCTTCCCGCACACACACACACACACACACACACACACACACACACACACACACACACACACTGCACGTTAATGTATTGGTCCAATAATTTTCCAGTAGTTCAGTAGCTGTCCACCACCTGAATCAGGTGTGCTAATTCAGAGCTGAACCCACACACACAGAACGAAACAAAAGCAAACAAAACAAAAACGTAAAGAGGAATGGGAGGCCTTCATGGCCGATCGGAGAAAAAAACACGCCGAGAGAACATTCCAGAACACTATGGGGGAGAAAAAAAAAGAACTTAACTCTTTTCATTTGGAAATATTTATTTAACTTTTTTTTTTCTTTGTTAAACACTTCTGGGGGTTTGTGTGCAGCTCAGTGACTGCCACTTTGTAGGTTTTCAAACACGCTCTTTTTAAAAGTTAATGCGATGGTGAACAGGATTGGTGCAATAACAGGCTGAAAAGAAAAGAAAGAAAAAAAAAAACCCAGGGAGGTCATTTGCTGCGGCTCTCTATCCCCTGAGCGCTTGTGGTACTGGGAGATTTGTGGACTTTGCTTGTGTAAACTTTTCAAGCACTACAGATTTCGCATGATGACAGGATCAGGGGGAGAGGGGAAAAAAACAAAAAAAAAACGGGGCCCGCGTTTTGGGACGACTGTCAAAAAAGCTCAGGACGTGACTTTCAGGACGTGACTTTCTGAGCTTGTTCAAGGCGAAAAAAAAAAACAAAAAAAAAAAACCCTGCCCCCTGACGAGTGAAACAACCTTTTGGCTTAATAATTTAGATGCATGCGTAATGTGTTTATAGTACAACATATTAATCCACTTCATGTTTACGAGAGCAAAATAAAAGTACTGTAAAACCATTCTAAACAATACAAAGTCCTCTTATAAATGCTCACACATTCAGTGTCACTCTCACACTTGTCACGAGTGCCTCCAATAAATCTGAATTAATGGCATGCCAACGTGCAAGTCCAATACAAATCTTGTATGCCATTGTGTTGTCCTTTACTTGCAGTGATAACTAAGCTGCTGAAACGCATGTTGCAAATATGTTGATGAAATGCAGAAGTTTGTGCCCACAGTAGCTCAATGCGACGTCTCACAGTGGACTGCGGTTTTGGGGGTGGGGGGGTATGGGGGGGGGGTCGTTGGTGGTGGTGTGGACGGGACTGACCTGCAGAAGTTGTGGCTCCCCAGGCCTCCCTCTCCGTTGGGGTACTTCAGGGTGTTGTACGGGTGCTGGAAGGTCTCGTTCCAAAACAGGCATGGCTTTCCCCCCTGTAGCCCCGTGTGGTTCTGCTTGCCCCTGTAGTCTTCTCCGTTAGCCGTGTAACACTCTGCGGAGGAGGCAAAAGGGAGGAGAGAGAGAGAGAGAGAGAGAGAGAGAGAGAGAGAACAGAGGACAGAAACAGAAGGCTGTTTAGACTTGACTAATGAGATTTAGGCTCTTTGAGGCATATTTTTCTCCAGAATGAGGGAGGAACTAAGGCCTTTGGAGTGTGAGTTCATAAATGGACGAGCCTGACAGGATGACTCACCCATCAGATTATTCTGGAAAGGTCTGGGCAATTAAAGGAGGGGGGGGGAGTGGGGGGGCGGGTGATAAAGTTGATATAAATAGAGTTTAAGTTGTTTACTCTGGCGCGTCTACGTGTCTGCTAACAGATTCACTGGAGTATGACACGGTGATGTGAATACAACCACACGGATTAGTACTCGCACAAAAAAACCTTAGTGATAAAATCAAAACACAACTCGAAAACGTTGGACAGAAAAAAAAGACTTAGCCCATGCTCCACTGATTCTGTGTCTGTAACAACAAAAACATGGCCCTGCTACCAGCTTTCTCCATCAAAAGAAGAACAAAAAACATTGTTCTCAATAAAAAAAAGAGAGAGAGAGAGAGAGAGAGAGAGAGAAAGAGAGAGAGAGAGAGAGAGAGAGAAGGGGGATCTCTCATGCTTCGAGGGGTGTCTGTGTATGGTTTCTGAAAGCTTCAAAAGCGTCTTTCTGGGGGGGGGGGGGGGGGGGTTAGATCTGGTTTGAGTGAGGGACCTGGTGGGTGGTATTGTCTTTGAGTCGTAGTCCTCTAAACTCAGCAGTGGAGAGCCTTGTGCCTTTTGCCTTTTCCTAGACTATCATTATAACTTCCCAGAATCCTTTTCTCTCTCTCTCTCTCTCTCTCTCTCTCTCTCTCTCTCTCTCTGTCTGTGCATGTGTCTATGTGCAGAGTTGAACTTTCATATCTAAGACATCAGAGAGAGAGAGAAAGAGAGAGAGAAAGATAGAGAACGAATTCTGATAACATCGAAAGTGGTACCACTTGTCATTCAGAGGGTCTGAGCGCCTCTTTGTCGTAATCTCCACGTAAACGGAGAACGCACCAGCGCCACGACAAAACAACTGTGAACCTAAAAACAAAGCAATCGTTTACAGCCACTGAACATTCACGGAGACATTCTCCAAAACGTATGAAGTTATCGGCCTTGTCTGGAGGCTGGTAGTGTGACGGACAGCGTAATGCATGACAGCTTTCTCATTTGACCCAGCTCTGTCTAAAAGCCTTATGGAAGTAGATGGGTAATGTTTTTGTTTTTTTGTTTTTTTAAAATAAGGTCAGGTTCTATATTACTCACAGATCAATGTCAATTTAATACATAACCAGGGCGTACTATAAAAGAGAAGTGAAAAAAACGCGATGCACTCCTGCAGTTCAGTGTTGTGTCCCTGACAAAGGCAGGTCTGCCGGCCCACGCAGGATGTCTTGCTCTGCTTTTGAAAGACCACTGCTTTTGATCTCTCTCTCTGAAAGACTGATACTTTTTTTTTCTTTTCTTTAGTCCGACCCATGTTCGCTCGATGTCCACTTGACTCTGAGTGAAAACTGCTACTCCAGAGAGGCTACTTGCAGTCAGAGGCCAGCTAATGATCCCCCC